>NC_082689.1:12250711-12353211 GCF_949987515.2 Delphinus delphis
ACTAACAGTTTTATGACACAGCATTTTCCTTCTCTCAGTAGGTGTGATGTACACTGATTTTTTTGTATTGCATTGTATCATATTCCATTCCATTTCATCCAGTCCTACCCTACCCTATTCTATCCTATTCTAATTTTTAAATTTGGCTCTAATCTACTACATTGATTTCCTGAACTACTTGGTAACCCACAGTTCGAAAAACACTATTTCATCTTTGTGGCTTTTGGCACTCTATTTTAAAAATTATGGTTTCAAGGTAATCTGTCCTATTTTTAAAGGTTATCAGAGATTCAGATTATTATAGCCATCTTCTAAACACTTGTTCCACTGGAAATAATCAATGTAGAAATAAAATGTTACTTCAAAATCTTCCTATTAGAAAATTTCTTCCAATGCTTCTCTAGTATATTTTGTTCAAGAGATTAGCAACATTATCTAGTTCTGATTTTACCCAGTCTACTACAGTGTCCCATAAGAGGTGCTAAGGACTGAAGTATTAAAAAGGTCATGTGTCCTGATAGTTGACTGGAAGCCATGACACATAGCATATCTGAACTCATGTAACAAGAAATCAGTTACCAAGAAAATTGCGAAAGAGTTTTCTTGAAATAACTACATGGAACACTCAAAGTTAAAGTCTAAGAAACTTGTAATTCTTGACTCCAAACCCACAGAGAAAAAAATATTGAACAAAATTATTTCCATGATCCAGGAAGTTAGTACCACAAATCAACTTACAAAAACATTTAGCTACACACCATGGTCATCCCATCCTGCTGTGCTTCAGTTACAATGGGGTGACTACTCACAGGGAAACCTTCACTGGAAAATGTATAGTCAGGAGGCAGATCCTTTTCTCTGCGAAGTCAGAGAGAACTAGTCAACTTCTTGCTGATTTTCATGATCTTATCTACCATACATAGGCTATTCAAGTAAAGATGGTCCTTCTGAGTAACTCAAGGGATCCCTTTTGGAAATGACAATGTTTTTGATGTTTTGTCATGCCTGAGCTAAATATAAGCACTGCATCTTATTATCCTTAATGTGGGGCTTTTGATAGGTAGGTAGATACCATCTTTAAAATCCAGCAGAGTCAAAAATTCTTTGACTCTCCTAACTCAGTAAAGTTTTATTCTCTAGAATTGCACCGTCCAATACGGAGGCATAAGCCACATGGGACAATGGAAATTCAATTAAAATTGAATAAAATAAAAATTCAATTATTGAGTCACAGTGGTCACATTTAAAGTGTTCAATATCCATTCCTGCAGGAGGCTCTATTGAACAGCACCGTTCTCAATAGAGAATATCTTATTTGGTTAACATCTGATTGCTTTGGTCGTTTGTCTGATTGTTGAAAAGGAAAGGTGGCAGGAGGGTTGAGATGTGATGGTGGAGACTTGTTCATTCACACAGGAAAATATTTATTTTTGACTGTATAACGGCCTCTTATCTTACAGTCTTTATTCCCTCTATAAGTGTGTCATTGACATGGGTCCGTTCTAGCTCCTGATTTGATCTCTCTCCCCACTGCTTCCAGAGTTACACTTCTCAATCACAGGTCAGTGTAAGTCTATTTTTTCTTAAGAAAACTTCAAAATGCTCAGAGTACCTTTTATTCTTGTTTTAGATTCAACCTGGCATGAATCAGTAGCTTTTAATCTCTTCCTCTGTGTAGCTTTGTTCTGGTGACACTCTTAGCCACCTACCCATACATCTTTAGTCCTTGGCTGTCACTGTTCCTTGGAGCTCCATGAAAGGTGTCCATGCCTCTTGGTTCAGTTTACATGACAGAACCTTTGTGAAAACTTCTGTGATCCCGTCAAACTCAAACTCACCCCTACGTTTTTAAGTGCTCACAGCATTTTACTTGCACCTCTACTACAGCACTTTTTTTCCCAGTTAGAGTTTTACATGTCTAACTTTCCCACTGGATTATAAGCTTTTTGAAGAAAAAGAGACCCGGCATCTTTGTATCCTCCACAGCTTTCTACATATAACTGCTTAACAAGGTAGAGAGAGAGAGAGAGTTAAATTTAATTTGGAGTGAGGAATAAAACAACTGGCTAACTGAAGTTGAGTGAGAGTTTGCTTCAAGAAACACTGCTGGGAGTTTGGTTGGGTTGTGAAGGATGCAGACAGGAGGAGGACTGAACTTACCACAAGAAATCTAACCTTGGCCGTGCTGAAGAGCATAACAGAATTGTGATGCGGCACTGCAGGCTGCCAATATTTCATAGGTCACAAAACACCACAAGGCATTCCTCCTGATGGAGATCAAGCTCAGGCAGCATGAGTCACTCTCTCCCTGAGCTCATGGGGCACTTAATCCACAGCTTTACTCTGTTCTGTGTCCTTAGGCTGGGCACTTTTTGCTGTCAATGCCACCATCTTACTCCATCTCCCCTCCCCACTGCATGCTCTGCTCCATCCATCCTAGTTCCTAGTTTCATACATTCCATAAGGAGGTTCTCAGTAAACTGTAGCTGAATGAATCCAACTGTGAGCTAAGGAATGAGTGAAAGGTGGCCACAGGTAGAATGTAAAACATGTAAGATTGTCGAGTACAAATAGGAATGCAGAACATGTTGCCAGAGTTATTTTATTTATTTTCAAACAGCATGGGGTCTTTGGGTCATCTCCCCCATTTAACCCAGCCATATCTTGGCATGCCTGGAATTCTAAATGCTGTTTGATCAATCATCACTTTTTTTTTTTCCACAAAAGGGCCTGTTTTTACTAGAGATAAAACTCTCTTTCCTCATCTTCAAAAGGAAGCTCAAAATGTTTAAAAAAAATTCCTCCCTTTGACTTTTCTCTCTCTATGTTTCCTGGGGTCAATGTGAAGTGAATTTGGAGACTCAGAGCTGGGAGTGTGAGGAACGTGGAACTCTTCCCAAGAGTGGGAGGGAAGTTCATCAAAGCACACTTGTGGTCAAGGAAGCTTAAAAATAAAGCTGATTTCTAAAGGTGAAAAAGAAAACATTCATTAAGCTTTCAATAAGCTGCTTTTTTTCTTAAGAAATTAGCTGATTTACTTACCATAAAAAAAAAAAAAAAAGCTGTGGGCAGAGGAATACGTAATCCACTCTTCCAAAAGGATCCTTTGAGTAAAAAGAACACATAAATTCTAAGAAAAGTTAGTTAGAAAGAACAGTTTATTCTCACTGGTGCCTTCTCATCACATCAGTATTTATTCCCTCCAAGTGCACTTTATTTATTCATCTTAAACCATCATAGGTGTCTACATTTTGGTCAGGACATAAAGAACTTTTCTTTCCACGAAGACCCTTTGGGGACACCACGTGGAGACCTCAGCTATCCTTTTAAATTCTCAGGACTCCAAAATCTAATGTCTGCAGAGACAAACAGGAGGGCTACTGCAAGAAGGCAGAAGCCTAAGTAGTTAGGATGTAGGCTTCTTACCAAGAAAATCACTGGGCTGTTCCAACACGAGCTGGTTTGCCATCAATCCATAAGATGGAGATAGGGTGTGCCAGTTTCAGACTGTGTAACTTCTATTTACTGAAACTGTAACACATATTCATTGTAAGCTACAATTATGCACAGTTTAGTCTGTTTATGAAACCGTTTTGTGGTTATTTATTAAAAATAAAATTTATGTGTGCTTATTGAAGCTATATTTTGGCAGGCAAAAGAGGCTGGCAGAAATTTTTGAGTCAACAGCCAGGCTCCAGCCACTCTTTATGTCGTCATATAAAAACGTGTCAAATAATATTTAGTTTTTAATCTTTAGTTAAAAACATAGGGTTCGTAATGAAAATATTCTGTGAGTAGTTCTCCTTGAAACAAGAACCCGGGTGTTTGGATTTCAGTAAAGGTGATAATTAAGTTTCTGGCTTCTTTAGGGGCAATCTGTTATTCCTTTCCTTCCACCAACTTCTATTACCTGTTTTTTGTCCAAGTTCCTCATGTCTTTAAAGAGCTGTTTCATAATGATTTTTAAAAATATAAGCTGTTTATCTACCGGTTCTAAAATCCAAAGCCAAATATATTAGCATTATTAAGAAATTATCCTGCCAATATAGTCATGATTGTCCTCTATTGGAGATCTTTTGTATGCAAATGGTTATTTATTCTTATGAAACTTTTTAGTCATTTAAATTACCAGTCTTAGTGTTCTAATGCCTTCTAAGAAGGAGGTTCTTTTTAAACAGACCGCAGGTGTTGGCTTCAGGAATGTATAGTTCATCTTAATGAGATGAACTTACAAATAAGCCAAAATGACAGGAGTTTGTTGACAGGAATCCTGAATGGAAAGAAAAATGTCATTAAGTAAAGGACCTTTGAAGTAGAGAGAAGAAATATACTATGAACGGTTGGAATAAAGTGATTCTTTGCTTTGAATCTACTTGCGAAAAAATCAGAGGGAGAAGAAGGACTTAGTATGAAATTATTCAAGAAGAAATCTTTCCTGAAAGGGATTTTCTGAGATGTGATAAACAGGAGTTGAAAAAAGACTGCCCAATGTGCTGCTTGCTATTGCCTGAAATACCTTCGGTGTGAGTCATCCGGAGATTGTTGCGTAGTTTGCCTTGAAAGAATTTCTGATCCCAGATAGACATTTTATGTATCAATTGTCGCCTGTCTCTCCACCCCCTTTCTCCACTAGAATTTGGCTTCGGTTCTAGTAGGAGAGCTGTTTTGAGGGTGCCCTTGTTGATAGTGATTTGATCCTGCAATTTAACATTTGTTGCCAAGCTTGCAAGTTCAATTCCATACATGTTTTATTTATTGGGCATTTTCTGTGAGAAAAGTTCTGTGCCATCTGCTAAAATGAATGTCAAGTTTTTCTAACACAGAGCCATTCCTGGAAGAAGCTTATAAAGTGATAAAATATATCACTCATGAGCGATCTGTATATCATAGTCTATGGGAGTTTGGGTACCATTAACATGATGAAACCTTATTTTGTAGCCATCAAGTACAAGAATCCTGAGACCTGGAGGAGTTTGGTGTATTTGAAGACAGAGACTCAGCATGACTGGAGCGGGAGAGTGGCAAGAGAGGGATCTGTCTGGATCAGTAGGACCCCCAAAATGCCATTGCAGAGTTTCAAGCAGGGCAGCAAAAGGCTAGTGTAGATTGTGTTCCTGAGGAAGCAGTCTGAGAGAGTTGAGTAAGAAGGATGTTTACAAAAGAGTGATCTTGGGCTTAATACCTGTAGAAGTTTGGGAAAGAGGAAGAATTCGCTAGACAAAAAAGGTGATTTGGGGTTTGAGCCCAATGACAGTCTTGGCTGACCACACAGGGAGGAGTGTTCCTCCAGAGTGGTGCAGTGATGCTCGCTTATTTGGGCATTAATACCTCCACACTCAATCATAATTGGATAGGGGCCTCCCCAGGATGGGGTGGCACCTGGGGCAAGGCAGTTCTCTGCAGCCAAGCTAACCCTGAAGGGGCTGACTCACTCACATCCCACTCAACTTCTGCATAATAAGTTCTTCATTGAAGCAGAATCTGAGTGATGTGTCTCAGTGTCCACCAAAAAGAGTGGATTGGGAACCCAGCTAGGTACTCTTTGAGCTGTTCAATGGGAGATGATGATAGTTTGAACTATAGGAGACTTTAGAGTTGCAAGGAAGAGAATGGAATCAAGATATTTTGACATAGATCCTATAGGAACAGAGGATGGATTGGATGAGGGGAGTAAGGGAGAGAAAGGTACCAAGGATAAATCTCAGAGTTTTGGCACAAGCAAGTGGGAGGAGAGATACCATGAACAGAGGAGGGGAGTGCTCAAGGAGAATTGTAGGTGGGGGGAGGGTAGTGATGGGATTAGAGAGCTTTCCTCTGCACAAATTAAATTTAGTATGTTGGTGATTCAATCAAGTGGAGACATCAAGCAGAATGCTGGATGCATGATTCTGGAGCTTAGAAAAGAGGTCTGCAATGTTGCTTTATATTGTTGCTATTATTGGTACAGAGCCAGTTGAAAGTGCTAATTCCTAGCAAGGGGATGTGGTAAATTGGAAAGAAGGTTCAGCAGAGAATCCTAGGGAATAGCTACCTCTAGATGTGGAGGAATGAACAAAAGAGACTGAGCTACCATGTGAGAGGAAGGAAGAAAACAAAGACAATGTGATGTTGTGGGAGTTTAGGAAGAAGATCACTGTTAGCATCTCTTTTAATACTAATAAGGAAGAATATCTATTTTAATGTTTATTGTTCATTTATTAACAACTTTGTTGAAACATATTCAACATATATAATTCATCCATTTCAAGTGCACAATTCAGTGATTTTATTTTCTTTTAAAGTAATTTACCAAGTTGTATAACCATCACCATAAATCAGTTTCATTAGAACATTTTATCACCCAAAAAAGATTCCTCATGCAGACTCATTTGGTTTTGCTTTTCTTTTATCTATTGCTTTCTATTTTTTTAAATATCGATTTTTTAAAGACTTTTTTTGATGTGGACCATTTTAAAGTCTTGATTGAGTTTGTTACAATATTTCTTCTGTTTTACGTTCTGGCTTTATGGCTGCGAGGCATGTGGGATCCTAGCACCCCCTGCATTGGAAAGCGAAGTTCCAACCACTGGACCATCAGGGAAATCCCTAAATATTGATTTTTAAGAACTTTACAAAAAGATATTAAAATTTGGGGGGCATAGACTTGAAAATACTGTTTTTTCAGGTTGTCATTTATCTTTCTATCTAGTTTGTGGAGATAATTTGCTATGCAGAAACTTTGCAATTTTATGGAATTAAATGTGCTGATCTTTACATTTATGGATGTTTACTTTATTTTTGAGAGATTATTAGAAAGTCTTTTTTTCCCAAGATTATAAAGATATTTTCCTACTATTTTTAAGGTTTCATTTTTTATACTTTGATTTCTAATTCATCTGGAATTTGTTTTGTTTTAAAGAAAGATATAGTGATCCATTTTCACCTGTTTTTCCAAACTACTGGTCAGTTGTTACAAAGTCAATTATTCACTAATCCATCTTTTCTCTATTGATTTGGTGAAATTACCATATTCTTTCCATTGTTGAATCTATTCTTGCCTTAGTGCCATGCTGTTTTGTTTACTACTCCTTAGCAATACATTTTAGTATCTAATATCATGAGACTATAATAGCAATTAGCTAAGTCTTCATGTGACAAAGTTGATTCAGAAATTCATTTACTCTCCTTTTTCTAGTGGCCCCCACCCTTTGCCTTTTCTTTCCCTTTGGCAGCAATCCAGCCCTCACCCCAAATAGATCCTGCTCAACCTCAGGCTTGAAGTCTATTTGTTTATTTCACCAAACGTCCAAAATAAATCTGATTCTTCAGTCAGACTAGTAATTTGGAAGTTTGACTGTTTTGGTTGCATGAACATCCAAATTGGCTTGACTGCCCAGTAATCTGAGGGTAGCTCACCAGCATCTGTGAGCAACCCATTTTGTGGGTAACGTAAGGTAAACAGTATCTTGTGATACCTGAAAAGGAGGGTTGACTGTTATAATTGCATTGGCCAATTGACATACTCAGTTGAGTTCTCTGTAAGTAACAGATTTTTATGTCAATTTCACATGGTTTCACTGTCTTTCTGGTAGTCTTCAAATAAATCTGGAGTTGAGGGTTATTTTTCCACTGACTGTTTAATGACATTGGCTATCTTTATTCCCTTCATCAGCTCAAAGTATTGCCCTGATTCTGCAGAGCAGTTTTTGCATGCTTTTCTTTTTTAAATTTCTTTTTCTTTCATCCAAGAAGGCTTCTGTCTACTAGTATGAAGACCCTGAAATTTCAACGACTGTGGCCTATGAAATGAAAAGAACTCAGGAAAGGATAGGAAGTGGTTTTGCAGCAAGCTCCTATACCTCATTGTTCATGAGTACAGAGTGCTGTTGCAAATGATTCTTATACACACCTTTTCTTTATATAGATGAGGAGAAGTTGTAAGTTACAACCAATGTTGTACAGGTAGTGTTTACACCTTAATCAAAGTGTAGGGTAGAAGGGCTTTTATATAGAGCAAAAGTCTAGGAGTAATCATGGTGGGGTAGTCGAAGGACCAGAGCTTGTGCCTGAGGACATGCATTCAGCTCCTGGTTTAGAGACCTCGTGCAGGGGGATTACCTTCTCCAAACCCCTAAGTCCTCAGCTGTGAAAGGAAGTGATAACAGACACTTACCTCATAGGATTGACATGAGTATAAAATAACACATGTGGATGTGTTGTAGGATAAGAAACTATAGAAATCTTGAGTATAGAGATTAATTTCTAGCTTTTCCTTGTCTTGGGAATATTCGTGTTAACTGAAGGCAGAGTAAATAATGTGGTTCATCTCATTTAAGATGCCATAGATTGTAAAATACATAATTATTTTATGTACCACTAGGGGAAACCGCTCCCAATTTCAAAAATCAAGTATAAAACATAACTTGATTTCTGAGATGATAAAATCTGAAATGACTGTCTTAGAATGGATGAAATACATTAAGTACAGAAAATATTAAAGATTTGGACCTATTGGAAAGAGAGTCAGTCTGAATTTGTGATAACTCATACCTGTAGAATCTTTTAATAGTTTGTAACTTTCAAATTATAATAACTGAAATAGATTAAAAGGTCACTAGACTAATTGCCTTAATGAATAGATCATTGATTTATAATTAGTATGTTTTACAGGAGTAAGATTATGACCATTGTTTGGGCCCATTATAAATCTGGGCCACTTGGCCCAGCTGGACCCTGAGCTGGTCCTCTGATTGGTATACAGTATAACTGGATAGCATATCAGTGCAGCATAACTGCTGTACATTATATATGAAAGATGTTAAATCCTAAGAGTTCTCATCACAAGAAAAATATGTTTTCTATTTCTTTACTTTTGTATCTATATGAGATAATGGATGTTCACTAAACTTATTGTGATAATCATTTCCTGATTTATGTAAGTCAAATCATTATTCTGTATGCCTTAAACTTACACAGTGCTGCATGTCAATTAATACTATCTCAATAAAACCGGGAGAAAATAAATAAATAAAATAAAAAGTGTCTTTTCTCTTCCGAGATTAAAATTACAACTGAGTTTCTTTCTCACCTCGAGATTTTGCTTTATCCACTCTCTTCTCAACTTTTTCTACCAGCTTTTTCTATTTTGCTTACTAGTGGGTTAACACTTTCCAAATTAAAAAAAAAAATCCTTATAATCTGCTACTATTTAGAAGCAAGACAGTCAAGTGGATAAAAGCATGTTTCCTCTCTTTTATTCTTATCTCACCATCAACAAAAAAAGTTATTTTTCAAAACCATTGCATTGGGCTGACAGGTAGAACTATTGAAGGGAAAAATAGTAGTCACTGAGTTGTGATGTAATAAGGAGCAGGTCAGATCATGCAGGAATGTAAGGTCTTTGGATTTTCAGCTAGATGAGGTGGGAAGACATTGCACAATTCTGAGGAGAGGAGTGCCATATTCTGAAACATGTTTTTAAAGGATTACTCTGACTGGTTGACTAAAAGTGAGGTGATGGTGTGAGAAGTGTCTCAATAATCCAAGTTAGAGATGGTGTGGCTTGGGCTTTGCGGTATCAGTGTAAAGTGGTGAGATTTGAGGTATATTTTAAGGATAGAGTCAACAAGACTATTGATGAATTGGATGTGAGAGAGAAAAAAGAAGGCAAGGGAGATTTGAAAGTTTTGACCCCTAGAAGCTAGAAGTATGTGGTTACCCTTACCAGAGATGGGAAGACTGTAGTTAGAACTGGTTTGCAGGAGAAGAGAAGTTTAAATTTGGTCATATTGAGTTTTCAATGTCTGTTAGACCAGTGGAAATGTTGAATATGTAGTTGAATATACCAGTGTGAAGTTTGCCAAGTGACCTGGGCCCGGCATATAAATTAGAGTTTATCAGGATAGAAGGTACTTAAAACCTTGAGACTAATATGATCACCAAGGGAGTGAGTGAAGGATAAGAAGAAAATGAGAGTAAGGACTGAGAACTGGGGAATTCCAGGGTATAGTGGCTGGGAAATTAGAATGGAGACACAGAAGGAGGGATTGTTTAGGTGGTAAAAACATGGTGAAAGCCAAGGGGAGGAAGGGCTTGTAGGGAGGAAAGAACATGGCAAGTATGGCTGAGAGGTCAAGCCAGTGAAAGAGGTCAGAGGCGACCTTAACAGGAACACTTTGGTGGAATTGTGGGAGCGAAACCTAATGAGTGGGTTTAGGAGAAAATGGGACATGAGGTATTGCTAAAGACAAGTATAGATAACTCCATAGAGGAATTTTGCTTGACATAGGAAGGATGGGGCAGTAATTGTAGGGGAAAGTCATATTAATATCAAGAAGGTTTTGTTATTTTTTTTAAGATGAAAAAAATGCTTTATGGGGACTTCTCTGGTGCCACAGTGGTTAAGAATCCGCCTGCCAATGAAGGGGACACGGGTTCGAGCGCTGGTCTGGGAAGATCCCACATGCTGCGGAGCAACTAATCCTGTGCGCCACAACTACTGAGCCTGTGTTCTAGAGACCACGGGCCACAACTACTGAGTCTGAGTGCCACAGCTACTGAAGTCCGTGTGCCTAGACCCCATGCTCCACAACAAGAGAAGCCACCGCAATGAGAAGCTTTCGCACCACAATGAAGAGTAGCCCCCGCTCGCTGCAACTAGAGAAAGCCCGCACACAGCAATGAAGACACAACACAGCCAAAAATAAATAAATAAATTTATTTTAAAAAATGCTTTATGTATATGGAATGATACAGTAGAGAGGGAGAAGCTTATGAAGCAGAAAAGAGTGGATAGGTACTGGAAAAACATCCTTGAGTAGGCAAGAGAGGATGGAAACTGGTGCACAAGTAGAAAAAGTTGATCTTAGAAGTGCACACAAGTTGGAGAAAGTGGACTGCAGGCAGAGTGTAAGAGTCAGATGCTGGTAGGTGGGTAGAAGTGATGGGGGAAGTTCTGTTCTGATTGTTGCTGCTTTTTGTTAAATTAGGAAGCAAAGTCTTTAGATAAAGAGTGAAGACTGGAACAGAAGTGTGGAATTTCCTAACAGTCACTCAGCAGGGTGAGAGGAGGGATAGAGATGATCTATTTAGAATGATTGCCTTGTATCAGGAAGGGCCCCCTAATGATAGTGATCACAGATTTAACCTGATATTAGATTTTTTTTAGCCATATTTAGCTTTTCGGAGATAGACCAGAAATGGGTTGAAGTTTGGTCTTAATCAGTGTTGAGTTTTTTGCCAAGTGAGTAAAATGATAATGATATGAATATGAGTGATATGAAACACCATGTTCAAGGTATACTCAAAGGAGAGATGAGGTTCTGGTAAGAACCAAGGCACTATAGTTAAATTGAGGTCAGAGTGTGGGGTTCTTGGAACTGGATTATAGAGATGTTGTAGATTTTGGTAACAGTGAGGAAAACTTGAGCAAGTACCAGAATCACACGGAGGGCTTGTTAAACAGAAATTGGTGGGCCCTACCCCACATTTCCTGATTCAATATAGGTCTGAAGTTAGGTCTGAGAATGTTCATTTCTAGCAAGTTCCCAGGTGATATTTAGAGTGAACTTTGAGAACCACTGGTCTGGTGTATGAGAATGGTAAGTAAATGGCTGAGATGGGTGGAAGAACATAACCATCAGAATAATTTGGGTTCAAAAATCTAAGAAACCAGAATATTGGAAGAATCATCTATTTGGAGGTAGGAAATGTCAAGGAGAGAGGAACAGTAGGTCCAGGAGCTAATGTCACTGAGAAATGAGGGGAATGGCTGCCATAGGAAGAGGGGCTGGGTGGGAAAGTTTGACAACGTGAGATTCAAATTTGGATGTTTAAATGAAGGAAGGGGGACTGCAGGGCTCCATGGGTGGTTGTGTACCCTGCACATCTCTAGGGAGCTCTGTCTACATCATGGTTCTTGGGAAAGAGAATGGTCTGTAAATTTCATTGAGACCTAGGAATACACTTACTTCATTAATTCCAAGCCCACAAATATGTAGGCTGTACATATGCTCTAATTACCTCTGCCCTAAAAGGAACATTCTTTGGCTTGCTTAAAACTGTGGAGCATTTAGCTCTGCACTGAGGTAACCAATGAGGAAGAAAACACATAAATAATCACACAACCAAACTCCTACACAGACACCCCTGTGCTCAAATTGGAATTAGTTCTTCTGAAGTCTAAAGTCATGAAAGTTGGGTCCTTCAGGTTCAAAGAATATCACAAAACCCTCCCAGTGAAGATGAGACAAAAGTAAGGGGTACACTTTTGGATATTTGCCATTTAATTTTAAAAGTCTGCCTAATAATCCTGTGAGGCAGGAGGGTAATCCCAATTTAGAGTCTGAAGAAACAGCAGCTCACAAGTATGAAATCTGCTTCCTCTTCACTGCCTTCTTTCTTTTTACTTCCAACTTTTCCCTTTCTCTCCATTTTTATTGTATATATCTTTTGGCCAAACACCATACATTAAGATGGATTTATAAATGCCCAACTTTTACTCATTTTCAGTCTAGCTCTGAGGGAGGACAAGAGAAGTTGAGGGAGCAGATAGGAAGGCACCTGGTCCTTCCCTTTAGAGAGGTTAAATGCATCCTGTGTAGCTCCAGCGGCCCTAGTGAGGTGGCTCTTGTCTGTGGGTGAGGTATTACCTGCTGGGGGGCACAGTTCTCAGAAGTGTGTAAGAAGTATTTGATGGCAGACCAGAGTTGGCAAGTAAAGTGGGATTTTAATTTTTATATTTAAAAAATTCTGCCTTTACTTTCAGGCTTATTTTATAGTATTACTGCCAACAAAACGAAGAAACTGCTTTACAACATGAATTTAAATTGGCTGGTGGGACCATAGCACCCTCAGAACACTGGTACAGGGCATTTATTTTCAACTAGCCATGAAAATTCATATTAATTTTAATTTCCTTAGATGAGCTGAAATTAAGAAAATTATCTGAGCACGAAGAAAACATTGGGTTTAAACTAAGTTTCGGTAAGGTTTTTGTTTAGAGTATCCCTTTGTGTTTAAATTTGTCTGTTTCCTTGGTTGTTTGGCCATTTGCTTTTCCTGCTATTGCATTTGAGGTTCTTTACAGAGAAGTTACATGTTTAATATTTTCCGTAGAGTATGTGATATATCTTAATTATGTTTCGAGCTTGTTTTTATGAATAAATAAAATACACTCAATCTATAATAACAATATATAAGTAATTGAGGAAATTATATGTGAGGGGTGGTATAAAGAGTAATTTACTTTTCGTGGCTCTTCTTTTAAAATATTACTGAGATATAATTATATACAATACAATACATGGATCTTAAGTGCTCATGCTGAGGAACTTTGACAATTGTATACAGCTGAATAACCAAAACTGAAAACAAGATTTCCATCACTACAGAAAGGCCAATCACGCCCTTCTCTAGTCAATACCCAACCTCCTTGTACAAATGGTGATGAATATCTTGATTTTTACTATTTTATAGTACTTTTGCTTATTCTTGGAAGTCAAAGTGTACCATAGATATGTATTTTTGGTGTGTGCGTGTGAGTGTGTGTGTGTGTGTGTGTGGCTTTTTTCTCTCAACGTACTATTTAGGATTTATCCCCGCATAATTAATATTTTGAGATCCATTCATACTGTGACCTGTATTAATAATGCATTTCTTTTTATTACTAAATAATTCTACAGTATTATCTATTTTACAGATCACAGTTTGGGCATTTTGGTTGTTTTCATATTTGGGCTATTATGAATAAAGCAGCTATTAATATTCATGTACAAATCTTTGCATAGACACATGTCTTAACTTTTCTTAGATTCAGAATTTAAGAATGCCTGGATGATATGTTAGTTGTATATCTAATCTTTTAGGAAACTGCCAGACTGTTTTTCAAAGTGGTTGAGCCATTTTACATCCCCACCAGCAGTGTTAGAGGGTTTCAGTTCCTCCACATCCTTGCCAACACTTGGTGTGGTTAATCTTTTAAATCTGAGCTCTTCCAATAGGTGTGTAGCTCATTGTGGTTTAAATTTTCATTCCTTAATGGATAATGATGTTGAGTATCTTTTCACATGATTATTGTGAAGTGTTTGTGTCCAAATCTTTAACTCATCTTGTAATTGGTTTGTTTGTTTTCTTATTATTGAGTTTTGAGAGTTCTTTATGTGTTCTTAATACAAGTTCTTTTTCAGATATATAATTTCCATATTTTTATTCCTAGTTTGTGACTTGTCTTTTAGTTCTCTTTACATTGTTTTATGAAGAACAGAAATTTTAATTTTGAAGTCCAATTTATTAATTTATACTTTTATAGATTGTGCTTTTGGTTTTGTATCTAAGACATCTTTGCTCAATCCAAGGTCACATATATTAGACCACTTGAAGCTGTCCCACAGTTTCAGTATTCTGTTCAGTTTTTAGACTTATCTGTTTTTTGCATGTGCTTTATTTTGGATACTTTCTAATGCTAAGTTTTCAAGTTCACTAATATTTTCTTCTGAAATTTCTTATCTGCTGTGAATTCCATCCTGTATACTTTTTCATCTCCCAGTTTATAGTATCATTTTTAGAAATTTGATTTTGGGTCTTTTAAAATATCTTCCAGGCCTTTACTTAACTTTTTTAACATAGGAAATATTTTTGTAATAACTGTCTTAATGTCTTTGATAATTTTAACATCTGCTTCAGTTCTGGGTTGTTTTTGATTGGTTATTTATCTCCTTATAATGGGTCATATTTTTCTCCTTCTTTACATGCCTGGTAATTTCTGATTAGATGCCAGACATTGTGATTTTTGCCTTGTGGGTGTTAGTTATTTTTGCATTCCTGTAAATATTCTAGAGCTTTGTTCTGGGTTGTAGTTAAGTTACTTGAAAACAATTTGATACTTTTGGGTCTTGCTTTTAAGATTTGTTAGGAGAGGGCTTCCCTGGTGGAGCAGTGGTTAAGAATCCACCTGCCAATGCAGGGGACACAGGTTTGAGTCCTGGTCTGGGAAGATCCCACATGCTGCAGAACAACTAAGCCCATGTGCCACAACTACTGAGCCTGAGCTCTAGAGTCCATGTGCCACAACTACTAAAGCCCGTGTGCCTAGAGCCTGTGCTCCACAACAAGAGAAGCCACTGCAAAGAGAAGCCCGCACACGGCAAAGAAGAGTTACCCCCGCTCACCGCAACTAGAGAAAGCCCGTGTGCAGCGACGAAGACCTAAAGCAGGCAAAAATAAATAAAATAAATTTATTAAAAAAAAAAAGGATTTGTTAGGAGAAACTGGAGCAATGGTTGGTCAAGGAGTAATTATTGTCCACTACTGAGACAAGACCCTTAATGCATTCTCTGCAGTTCCCCATAAATCATGAAGTTTCCAGTGTGGCTGGTGGGAAAATGTACTATTCTCAGCTCTCTGTGAGAGTGAAGAACTGTACCCTCTAATCGTTTTGGGTAGTTTTTCTCTAGCTTGGGTAGTTTCCTTGCATGCATGTGCTTATCGATATTCAGCTGAATATTTGACGGAGAACCTCTGAGGAACCCCAGGGCTATTCCTCTGTGCAGCTCCCTCCTTTTCTAGTACTCTGTCCAGAGAACTTTAATTATGCTCTTCTCCCTGAATTCTCAGCTCTTAACTTAGGATGTTCAGTGGACTCTACAAGGTGTCTGAGTTTCCCTTCCCTGTGCTACAAACTGGAGGCAGTAAGCTTGGGGTAATTGTAGAGTCCACCTCATTTGTTTCCCATCTCTAGTTTGTAAGTCGTTGTTCCATATATTTTGTTAAAAATAGTGTCTTAGGAAGGAGGGTAAAAACAGTTTCTGTTAGTCCATCTTGGCCTAAAGCAGAAGTCATCTTTTACTCTTGTCAGTTTCTGCTTCATGTATTTTGAAGCTCTGTGTTTGGTGCTTACACATTTACACATTTAGCACAAGTATTCCTGTCTACTTGAGGAATTGATCTTTTTATCATTATGAAGTGTTTTTCTTTATCACTGACAATATTGCTTGTTCTAAGTTCCAATTTGTCTTATACTGGTATAGTCAAACCAGATTTCTTATGCTTAGTGTTTGTTTTGTGTACCTTTTCCCACCTTTTTACCTTCCCCTTGTCTATCTTTATATTTAAAGACCCTTTTTTATAAAGAACATACAATGGGTCTTGTTTCCCCCCTCAGTCTGATAATATTTGCTTTTTGACTGGAATGTTTATTTATCTATTCTGTTTAATAGATCTAGTAACATGATTGTGCTTAATCTCCCATCTTTAAATTTTATTTGATTTTATTTATCTCATTTATTTTTTTTCCATCTTTTCTCCTTTCTTTTATTATTTTGAATGAGTCACATATTTTAGGTATCCCTTTTGGGGGTCATCTTCTTATTAATTTTTCTAGATGTTGCAATATGCATTTTTATGTTATCACAGTTTACTTCCAAATAAAATTAGCAGTGTAGAAACTTCAATAATTTCAATTACCCTCTTCCATTATTTGTGCTATTATTGTTTTACATTTTATTTCACTGCATAGACTCTCTTCCTTCCAGTACATAGATGTTATTTTTATTTTAAATGGTCAATAGTTTTTTTTAATATATTTTTTATTGAAGTGTAGTTGATTTACAATGTTGTGTACAGCAAAGTGATTCAGTTACACATACATATACATTCTTTTTTAAAATATTCTTTTCCATTTTGGTTTATCATAGGATACTGAATATAGTTCTTTGTGCCACACAGTAAGGTCTTGTTGTTTAAATGGCCAATAGCTTTTAAAATTCAAAATTATATTAATATGTAAAATAATAGAATGAATTATTAACATATGCCTACCCTTTTGGTACCCTTTATTCCTTCTATGAGTCTGAGTTCAATCTGGTATCATTTTCCTTCAGATTAAAAATATTCTTTTATCATTTCTTGTAGTATATGTCTGCTGGAGATGAATTCTCTGTTTTTACCTGTTTGAAACATCTTTACCTAACTTTATTTTAAAAGAATATTTTTACTGGGTATAGAATTTTAGTTGTTTTCCCTTTCTATAATAGGAAAATTCTGAGTGAAAATTGTATTAAATTTCACATCATAAAAATAGAAGAGGAGAAAGAAACAAAGTTCCTTAGGATGTCTTGTGAATATTTTCTGAATTCTTATATTTAAAACTCATTTTATGACAGAATTGAAATTTCCATTTTAAATTCTAATAGAACTTATGAATTGATTAAATTTGGGTTTACTGTAGTAAAAGGTAAAATTTATATATAATGACAGGAATCCTTTCCATAGCAAGTAAGTTATTATTTCATCTATAGAGTTTAGAGGTAAGAAAGTAAAAATATCAGGAAATAAGGCAATGGATGCTTGAATATCCATAGGTTTTACTTATAGGAATCAACAAGGCCAGAACATTATTGTCGAAAAGTTCTTTGAAGTCTGTCTTAAATAAATACAGTGATGTCTTCCAGTTATGAGACCTATTACTACAAAGAATATGAAAATATATGAATACAATTGAAGCCCATTTAAATTATTTGGCTTTTAGCTGAAACTTATTTAAAGTATGTTTTAGTTGGTTGTGGTAGAGATTGTGCCGTTGCGCCTAGTTATTTGTTGCCCTCTTTGTGTGTTATTTGTGTATTCCTACCTATTGGTATAAGAGCCACAGTGCCATTTTGTAGGAGGGGTATGCATTCCCATCCCACTGAGTCAGGTTTTGTCGCCCATCTACTTAAGCTAATGAAATGTGAGTAGCAGTAGAGGTGACTGTATGTGAGCTGAAACTTCAGGAGGCATTGTATGGTTCTTCCACTGCTGTTTCTTTCTCTTTGTCCAAAATTAGAATAATGGCAACTGTGTGCATCTGCTCACTGAATTGTTATTTAGAAACACCGCACCTGAAATTTTATTTGAGTATAATTTAAATATTTGGAAGCTATGGTTGACACCATACTTTTATAATTTTAACACATGTGTGGAAACTGATAATGAGTTGACAGTTATTTGGAGAAATAAGGCTATCGTATCAGGGCAAAGGTTAAGATGTTCTAATAAAAAGACCCCCATGATATAATGGCTTGAAGAGAGAGAAGTTTTTCCATTTCTCATGTAACTATCAGTCCAATCTAGCCTGGTGGGGAAGCTATGCTCCCTGAAATCATTAAGGGACTTGTTTTCCATCCATCTTATTCTTTCACCAAATGGGTTACAGAGCTTTTCTGGATGATGGAATTGGGGCACTGATTTATCTCTATTTACAGTTCACAATAAGGGGAATGAGAAGAGTTCTGGGACATGACATTCTCTCTTAAATAAACAATTTAGAAGGGTGCACAGATGATTTTCACTCATATTCCACTGCAAAAGATGGTACAAATGTAGTCTCTAGCAAGTTTCCCATGATTCCAGCCAAAACTAAAAGAAGAAACTCTATTACCATGAGGAAGAAGAGAGTTGATAAATGTAGACAGCAATCCTCACCTCACTATAAGATGGGAATCCAGATCATTAGCGCTCCATACACATTGCATTTTTCAGAATTTTTGAGTTGAAAGAGACTCTAGAAGCTATTACACTCAGCCTCCTGTGAGAGACAAATATCTATCTTAATCTTTAGCTTTCTGAGAACAGAAAATTTAAAGTTCCTCTTAGTTGTCTACTTTGTTACCCTGAGACACTAAATCATGAAGTTCTTTACAATGCTTGGCACATAGAAGATGCCTGATTCAAAACAATATTCAATGAAGGCATAATATATTTATTTGGCTTTTAGGAGAGGGCTTGTTAGAAAATATTCAATAATGTTTGTTGAATATGGAATGAGTGGGTGATTAGGTAAATTCTCAATTGTTAAGTGTAAATGGGCTTCCCACTGAAAATGGTGAACTGAGCATGTGGATTTATTTCTTCTGCCTCCAAAGACTGAATAAAAATGACAGTAAAAGAATAAAAATCAAGTATGATCTTAGAAAAAAATATAGCTTGGGCAATCTTAAGCGAGTAAGATATTTCAAACCTTTTCTTGAATGATGAAATCTAGAACAGCCATAGACTTGAACACTCTCAGAGAAGGATGCAGCCAATAAGACTTTCAGGTCTCAGCGGCTGCAGGGATGAAGCATGGGAATGAGAAGGGGTTGAAAATGGAGGGGCTCATATAAAGTCTGTATATCGACCAATCAGCTCTACCCAAATCCCTTTCTTCCCTTACCTCCTAAGAGAAAAATAAATCAGTCGTGGTTTTTTTTTTTTTCCCAACTATACAAGCCACTCCCCTAAACTGAAGTGTTTGTTAAAGAAATTGAATCAACATCAACCTTAGGGCCTGTGGTGTGGAGTGAGATAGATGTCCTAGTGCAAAGCTTCCACACCCTGTGGTCTGGGCTCTCAGAACAGAGCCACTAGCCTCAAATTGGCAAAGAGCTTGTGAATCCAAGAGCCTCACAGCACACATGGGAAAGACATGGAGATACCGCCACAAGAATAAAACCACTTTTTAAAAAATTGAAGTGTAGTTGATTTACAATGTTGTGCTGATCTCTGCTGTACAGCAAAGTGACTCAGTTATACACATATAGACATTCTTTAAAATATTATTTTCCATTATGGTTTATCCCAGGAGTTTGGATATAGTTCTCTGTGCCATAAAGTAGGACCTTGTTGTTTATCCATTCTAAATGTAACAGTTTGCATCTACCACCCCCAAACTCCCAGTCCATCCCTCTCCCTCCACCCCACCCCCCTTGGCAACCACAAGTCTGTTCTCTATGTCTATGAGTCTCTTTCTGTTTTGTAGAGAGGTTCATTTGTGCCATATTTTAGATTCCACATATAAATGATATCATTTGGTATTTGTCTTTTTCTTTTAAAATGGCTCTTAGGAATGGATAAAAGACAGAAAAGGAGCTGTTACCTTTTTCAATGGACTGAATTGTATCCCCCCCCACCCTCAAATTCATATGCTGAAGTTCAACTCTCAATGTGATTATATCTGGAGATACCGTCTTTAGGAGGTAATTAAGGTTAAATGAGGCCATAATGGTGTGGCCTTAATTTGATAGCACTGTGGCCTTATAAGAAGAGGAAGAGCTCTCAGCCATGTGAGGACGCAGCAAGAAGACAGCCATCTGCAACCCAGGAAGAGAGCTCTCACCAGAACCCAACCATGCTGGCATCCTGATATCGGACTTCTAGCTTCCAGAACAGAGAGAAAATAAATTTCTTTATTGAAGCCACCCACAGTTGGTGGCATTTTGTTATGGGAGACTGACACACCTTTCATTATGAATCCTTCTTTGCTCTTTGATTTTTAATAATTTGTAGATGTCTACATTGCTTTGAAAAGCCGTGACAAAACAACAACAACCAGAGCAACAAGAAGAAATAAGCACGACCTTCCAGCTGGTATAGAGTAGATCAATCAACTTCCCTTTTTAAAGTTGAAGGACAGTCCCAAAGAGCAAAGGATTTACCTATGGTCACCTAATTTGAAATACAGCCTGTTTAAAACCTACGATTTTTTGGTTCCGAGTCTGTCATTTCCAATGTTTGCTACATATTCTGTAATATACTTACATTTAAACACATTTACTAAGTCAAATATTTTAGCCAGTTTGAAAACTTATACCACATTCTGATTTAAGATTGCTTGGTTATATACGATGACTGCAGAATATTTTGGTAGCTTGAAAGGGAAATTATCTGTATGGATTGCTTACACGAGGAAAATAATATGAGATATATATAACATAACATAAATTTCCAAAGAGTTTAGAAATAGGTGAGCATTTTCATGTGAATATTTATGAGAAATTGCCCAGTTTAGTGAAAACTTATGACAAAGTTAGGACTGTGGCTCTTTTACATATTATCTGTGTGACAATGGTACTCATTGAACTTTTCTGGGTCTCAGTTTCTTCATCTGTAACACGAGGATAAGGCTTGAACCCTACAAAGATGAACTAGGTAATGAATAATTTTTGATGAGGTGCCTCATAATTTTGTTTTTTTGATTGCTGACCTTATTTTTCTCCCTGCTCTGACAAGTAGTTAGTTTCACATATCCGTTCATTTCCTTCCTGAATCTGTTGAAGAGGACTCAGAAAAATAGATTGAGAATTCTAGAATATTTTACTAATGCAGCCCTCCTGATATTCCCTTAATTGGTCTCAGACGCTATTTGCTAACTCTTGAATTCAATATAGATTCTTTGCAAAAGAAATAAAATGAATTTAACATTATGTAAAAGTTGTGTTTTTCTTTTCTAGTGTTAGTTTAGAGGAATCATTTTCCTTATTTTGTATTACAAAAAGATCCTGTACTGTGAATAAAACTACTGTAACAGTCGTACGAAAATATCAAGCAAATAACATTTTGTGTACAAATGCATATTAGTCACTATTAATTACTCGTCGGTTTGGGGTAACAGCAGTCCAGCCAAGCATCTCCAATTATCATAGAAAACGCTCCTATTTTCTTTCCCTTTGTCACTTTTACATCTCTTGTTGGAGGAGTTGCTGACACAACAGGGGATGCTTACGTCCCAAGCAAACTAAATTTTCAGGACCAGCGATCCCAGGGAGGTACATGATTCATTGCCTTCTCTGCATACCTGTTTTCTTTGAGCATGCAGTCAACTGTGCTTTTCAGTGTTCCTTGGTTTGTGCCAACCTCCTTGAACCCAACAATTTCCTGACTTGAAACCTCATATGATCTCTTTCCGTATTTACCCTTTGTATTGAAGGAATTTATGTGGTTGATCTCATTTCTGAAAATAGGAAACAAAAAGGAAGAAAGATTAGAGTTTATGGTAAAGTTAATTACCCACCTACCTGTTCCCACAGACTTGGCCTTCCCCTCCGACTTCTCAGGGTCATCAAAATACAGAACCTGTTGGGTTGCAGCATAGCGTAGCTAAGAACGAGGACTCAAGTGTCAGACTGTACGACCCTGGATATATAATTAAGTCCTTTATTAAGGAAGCATTTGTTTCCTTATTTGTGATATTTGGATAGTAATATTATTACAGCATAGAACATTTGTAAAAAGAGAAGAAATAATGGATTGAGGGTGCATGGAATTTTACCTGACTCATAGCAAGCAGTCAGAAGTGCTGGCTCTTATTGCCATAGCCCTGTGCTTAAAAGAACTTTTTATTTTTTAAATACGTATTTGTGAAATAAGAATGAATGCTGGCCAGGAGAATCCCACTATACCTTACTTATGGGACTATTAATAAACTATTAATAAAAATGCTTAATATACTTCTCTGTAGAAGCCAATACTAATTTTATTTCACAAACAGTTGAGTTCCCAGGATCTATGTGTAGTGCTAGCAAAGTAGACACAAATGCAACCCTTTTGCTTTTCAGGAGCTCACAATCTAGTAGAAGTGATGGACCGATAAATAAGTTGCAAAGGTTTAAACAATGAAATAAATTACAATGACAAAATTCCTATTGGTGCTGAATTTGCCTCCTGGACAAATACAGAAAGTCAAAGTCATCAAGAACATAATGCAAATGTGAGTTTTATTTTAGTTTTGAATTGAATAATCTAATGAATCAGGATCAATCTCGACACATGTTAAATGCTCTATTTGAAGAAACTCATATTTTTTGGGTAGAAGACAGAAAACCACTGCATGTATTATATTGCATTGCCTACATGGTTTAGGGAAGTGAGGCCAAAAAACATCTACCGGATATTCTACTAACTGTTGTTTATGTGAGCCAACAGAAAGAATTAGTTTGCACGTCCATATCAAATGCCCACACTCTCCACTCCCCAATTCTTTATATAGCTGTCATGAAACAAAGATATGCCTAATTGGCTTTGCCAGCAGTAAGGGATAAGCTTTTTTTTTTTCCATCTTCATTGGCCGCAATTCTCATTCCTAATTTGATACAGAACACTTAGCTTCCTTTAACAAAGATCCCTGTTAAAATGAATCCGTATACAGATGCATTTTTGCATGTAGTCTCCAAAAAGCAATGGCATGCTGGAAGTCTCTGGTGTTGTGGAAACTTGTGATTTAAGACACGTGACTGGCATTTCTTTTAGGGGTGTAAGTGGCTCAAGTGGCTCAAGATAGAATGCCACTCTATGCCTGGTATTACATTATGCACCGTCAGAAACCCTGACACTGATTTATTATTGTTACTGATGTGTATTACACCATCTAATATCTTACATGAAATAGACTCTAACTCAGTTCCAAACATTGTTTCACTAATAAGAAACAACCCAGACATATTAACATAAAGTAATTGTATTCAGCATAATTAAATTGTCTTTCTAACATTTTAGGGAACCCCACTTAAATTTTTCCTTTATTCTGTTCTCATAGCTTTCCCTTAGAAGTCAGACTTTAATAATAAGACAAGATAGCTGGGAGTGTGCATCCTAACTTCTATTGTTCTTTGTATAATAAAATTAAATTTGGCTGAATCTGTAAAATAGTGTTAATATGTAGTTAAACTGTACATTTGAAAATCTTGTGACTTTTTACCCAAGTGGTGGATAATGCTATTCCGGTCATAAATGAATGGGAACAACTTAGAATTTTATGATCACAAGTTAATTTTTTAATGTTGTTTACTACAGAGTTTGTTATTGAAGTTTATTTCTGAGCTATATATTTATTTACAGAAATATGTATGCAGTAGAGAATGAAGAAAGTAGAAAACCTTAGTGTTTCAGGAGGATTTTTATGCCACATTACACTCAGAGCACTGCATTCACTGTTTGTTCCTGTAATTTTTTGCACTTTTAACCACCTTTTTCCTTTTCTTCTTAGGATAGTCTCTTTTTTTTCAGGATATTCTTTTGAGAGTAGATTTATCTGTTAGGTCTCTTTTGGTTCCAAGGGATACATAGTTGAACCTAGCTTTCTTAGGCAAAAGGGGCAATTTATTGACTCATGAAATGCACAGTGTGTAGGGCTGCCTTCAGGCGAGGCTTGAGTCAGATGCTCAAATGATGGCATCTTCTTTTTCAGTTTCAAGATTCAGGTTCCACTTGGGTCTGTTCTCATACAGCTTCTCTCCTTGTACTATCAAAATGGTTGTCTAATGATGCGTTATAGTTTCAAGTCCAACTAAACAGAGGAAGAATCTTTTTCCTAGAAGATCCAACCCAAGTCCATGCTTCTGTTTCGTTTTGATTGACTGATGTGCACGTCTCTGAACCATTCACCATCACCAGGCTAGTGGTTTACAGTTGTCATATTTCCACTTTTGAGTGGAAGTAATAATACACTTGGCTAAGGGTGACCGGAAGGTAAATGCCCAAATAATATTCTGGAGCTAATATTGGAAAAAAGGGAAGGGTATGCAGAGCCTGAAAACAAGCAAACACAAAAAGTCCATTGCAGAAGGGGCTCTCGGGTGTTCCAGCCAGTGACAATTGAGGCTGTGGTATGAATGACTGGGCTGAAGAATGATTAAGTGTAGGTGCCCTTGGAGATACTCAAAACTTTCCAACGTGTGCACCTAATATTCCTAGAATTCAGTTTACCAGAGTGACTGTGGTCACTCCCTGAGGAATATGATTTTGGGCCACAGAGGTTTTCTCAGTCTGGAATCGTAGCCTGAATAACATGCTACATGGAATGTCAGCTTCCCTTTCTTCTCTTTTCCTTCACCTCTGCTATTTCCCTTCCGTTCCTCTTTAAGGTGTGCCCTTTCTCACCCCTTCCTTATCACATTTAGTGCTCAGATAACCATATTGTGGTTCCTACTAGCCTAGTGCAAATTTCACATAAGCTTTTCAGGATATAAACGTTTGAAGCCTGATCTTGATTAGGGAAAGAATTGGCAAACTGATTTCAATGGCAAGAAGTGTAGTGAATGCAGAGGCCTCTTTCTAGGGTCAGTGGAAATCTTTTACCAAATCCACATATGAAGCTCACATGTAAAGCCAGCCTTTATGAGAAAGAAAGAGGGTCTTTGTTGAACGCAGTTGAATACAGATCATATTTTAGAAGACTCCAGAAGATTTAATTTTGGAGTCATCCCTCTACCTTGATATCTCTCTAGGAAGGGTACTGAAATAATACTGTATTCTCTAGGTTTTTTATTCAAAAAAGTAAGCTTTGAGGTTTTATTCCCTTAGAGAGTCAAGAACAAATCAGCCTTGTAAAGAGATATTTTAAAGCAGCATTTCACAGATTTCGATGTGTATGCAGATCACCTGAGAATCTTGTTAAAATGCAGATTCTGTTTGTAGATCTGTGATTCTGCATTTCTAATAGAAATGCAGTGGGTGATGCCAAAGCTGCTGATTCCCAGACCACACTTTGATAGCAAATCTCTAGTAACTGTGCAGATAGAGTAACCACCAGCCACATGTGGCTATTTACATTTAAATTAAATAATTTAGTTCTTTGTCTCACTAGCCACATTTTAAGCACTGAATAACCATCATGACTAGTGTTGCAGCATTGGGCTGCACAGAACAGAACATTTCCATAATCTCAAAAACATCTATTGGGCAACTTTGCTCTGGAGGATGGGCAGTCCAACTCTAGATTGAGTGCAATGCTGCAAACAGGACATGGCTTCTTGAAATTTCAAGGTAGCTCTATTTCCCAGAGAAGTTGTCTATGTTTTCAGAAGGTCCAGAACCAAAGGTCTAGCACTTACTAAGCCCTGGTGTAACCTAAGCTACAGGAGATTTCTCCTTAATCTTTTCCTGCTCATACACAAGATTCCCAGCACCCATCACCACACCCCAGCAAGACAAGTGCATTCAGTTTAGTGCTTGGTTTCAGTTATTGGCCATGATTCTCATCTTGGTACTCTTGATACATATTTTGATTAAATACTTAAAAAACTGTAGAGTAGCTCCTTATCTATCGAGAATTCTTATGTGGCAACCACACATATTGTAACACAGGTAAAAACTAAGAATTGAAAAAGGCTCTTAGTTATCAAACAACAACCACAGACAAAGACTTAGCAATGAAACAACTAAACATGTACCTATAAAACACCCTATGCATATGGCAATAAGTAGGTCTTGGTGGTAGGGGAAGAATCCAGTCTCTGTCCTCAAGGTGGGCTTATGAAGCTTTGACTTTACACACAGTTAGCTCTTGTGTTATTAGAGCTTATTAATTTCAATGTCTTAGAGGAACAGGGTATGCAAATGTCCCAAGTGACGCTTAGCTGCTTCCAATTTAGCTCCGAAGCTCTTTTCCAGCGTGTAAATGTCAGTATCTTATGCATGGCACTTGAGAACGCCTCCTGAGCACAGGAGGACTTGTGTCATTCAGCCAACCCTGTGCTTCGGATTCGCTTCAACGCGGACAGGACCTTTGTGGTGATGAGTACAGGACACACTTCTCAACACTTCTCTGTTATGGAGACGTGGTTTGGAATTTTGCGTCACACCGTCTCCAGTGCTGTTCTTCCAGAGCCACGTGAATCTTTAGTATTTCTGTCTCCTGAGAGCTGGCATGACAAGTATACATTTGGCCTTTGAGTGTGCTTACGTCAGATCACTGGCCCGCGTGAGAACATGGGGTGAATTCTCTCAAGTTCCTGTAAGGATAAGTGCAGTGCCTTTTGGTTAAGGTTAAGAGCCTCAGTGAGATTCTGCCTCACAATGGGATGAATGCACAATTGAGAAAGGAGTTAGAGATTAACCAGTGTTTCCTCCACTGAAATGTTGTCCAGCCATGAGCTGAATAATCTCAGGGATGCATGTCGGTGACTTGAGGTGGGGGCCAATAAATATCATCTTTCTTCCCTCCTGAGATTGGAACCAATGGGCACTAGAGTCAGATCAATAAAATAAAAATATCACTTTTATGATTTTTGATAAGGCTGCTGGAGAGTGGGCCTTAAGGGTTGTAGAAGGCATCTTCTGATACGACCGCCAAAGATACCCACCTCCTGGCATTCAAGTTCATGTGTAATCCACTCCCCTTGAGTGTGGGCAAGACCTAGTAACTTGCTGTAACCGATAGAATATGGCAATGGGGATGATTATAAACGTAAGATTGTAGCTTCCATCTGGCCAGTGGGCTCTGTCTATTGACTCTCTCCCTTACTGGCACTGATGAAGGAGACATTCAAGTGACAAGAAATTGAGGGCAGGCTCTGGACAACAGTCAATGAAGGATGGAAGCTCACAGTAAAATATCCTGCAAGAAACTGATTCTTACAACAACCATGTGAGCTTGGAAGCAATATTTCTCCAATTGAGATTTCAAATGAAGCCTCAGCTCTGGCTGACCCCTTGACTGCAGCCCTAGGAGAGACTCTGCAGCAGAGGGTCCAAGTAACCCATGTCAAGATTTCTAACCCACAGAAACTGTGAGCCAGAGAGAGAAGAAATATCATATATTAACACCTGTATGTGGAATCTAGAAAATTGGTACCGATAAACATACTTGCAAAGCAGAAATAGAGACATAGATGTAGAGAACAAACCTGTGGACACCAGGTGGGGAAGGAGGGATGAGATGAATTGGGAGATTGGGAGTGGCATATATACACCGCTGGGTATGAAATAGATATCTAGTGAGAATCGGCTGTGTAGTGTGGGAAACTCTCCTTGGTGCTCTGGGGTGACCTGGACGGGAGGAAAACCCAAAAGGGAGTGGATATGTGTATACATATGGCTGGTTCACTTAGCTATGCAGCAGGAGCTGGCACAACCTTGTAAAGCAACTATACCTCAATTAAAAAATAAACATTAAAATAAAAGAAACTGTGAGATAGTAAATTGTTTTAAGCTGCTAAGTTTTGGGTAATTCTTTCCTAAGCAATAGGTAACTAATACAGGTGTGTTTGCCAAGTGGACTTGCTAGTACTCTGCCCCTAAAGTAGATAAATATACTCCCTTACTCTCTGGGGGTACTGAGTGACTACATACCTCATCTTCTATAGCTTGTAGAAACAGAGAAGACAATATGCTTTTCTTAGGCAGGTGGATTCCAAATCAACTGAGGAAGAGAGGGGATTAGTTCCTTTTACCAAACTTACCTACTGATAAGTTTCTCCTCCCACTGGGGAAGAATGAGGGTTGAGAGAAGCCAGGACCTTTACTTCAAAGATGGTTTTCTCTCTATGCAAATGCAAGCAGATGAGTTTCCTTGAGTCAGTTGGTTACCTAGTGTTCAGGTAAGTAACTCCACTTTTACAGGTAGGAGTGAGTTGGAGTCATAAGCCAAGAGTATTTAGGAAAAATCTCTTCTCATGTAAGTGAGAGTAGTTAAAAAAATAAGTACTTTTCTATCACAGTGAGAAACTCAATGAGTCCCTGGCATAGAAAAATCTCCCTTGTGCTGATTTGAAATCTCACATTTTATTTTCTAGTCTTAGATTAATGTCTTTTATTAAATGAAAATTCTGAGCCCTGTCTCAAGAGTCAGGTCTCAGTAATGCTTTAAGATCCATCTCTTAAGATGTGGGATACAAACACACACACACACACATACACACACACACACAGGAATATTACTCAGCTAACAAAAAGAATGAAATAATGCTGTTTGCTGCAACATGGATGGAACTAGAGATTATTATACTAAGCGAAGTAAGCCAGACAGAGAAAGACCAATATCATATGATATTGCTTATATGTGGAATCTGAAGAAAAAAGATACAAATGAACTTATTTACAAAACAGAAATAGACTCATGGATGTAGAAAACAAACTTATGGTTACCAAAGGGGAAGGAGGGGAGGGATAAATTGGGAGCTTGCGATAACATATACACACTGTAGTAATAACCTATAAGGGAAAATAATCTGAAAAAGAATAGCTGTGCTATACACTGAAACTAACATGACATTGTAAATCAACCATAGTTTCAAAAAAAAAAAAAAAAAAAAGAACCATCTCTGCCCTCAAGTGACTTACAGCCTGGGAGGAAGATATATTTGAAAACAAACAACTAGAACACACTATTGATTCCCCTGGAAGCTGGCTCTGAGGTGAAGTTTAATATGTAAAATGTGTATTGGGAAAGGTCCTTGGAATCAATACACGCGGAAGGGAAGGGGATGATGCAGTACTGGGCAGAGGGAGTTATTGAGCTGAGAGGGAGAGTCTCAGCTGATTGCATAAGAGGCTCTGGCATGAGAATGGTGCACTGGAGTTGACCAGATAGGCTGAAATAGCTTGGCCTTATATGCCACTGGATCCTTCATTGGATGTGGGCCACCCTGACAGAGAAGTGATCTTGAGAAAGGTTATTATCTGCACCTGAGGGAATCCCTACAGGGCTGACAGCTAAGAGCAGTGTGCCACCAGCCCTCCTAGTACCTGAGGCAACAAGTCCTTCCTTGATGAGGTAATTTAGAAGGCTGGACCCTCAAACCCCTCTCTCAAAAGGTAGGAATAAGACTACATGACAACAGCTCTCTCCAGTGTAGACATCCCACACAATCCCCTCTCTCCACACTCAGGTCCATTTTTATTTACTCCAAGTGGGGGAAGTGGTTTAAAAAGCTCAGGTTGGTTATTTATTTATTTTTTTAATTTTAAAAAAATTTTATTGAAATAGAGTTGATTTACAATGTTGTGTTAGTTTCAGGTGTACAGCAAAGTGATTCAGTTATGCATGTATATATCAGGTTGGTTATTTCCTTTGCTTCTGTCTTCTAGCCTAGATCAGCCACACACCCTCTATGGCATCTTGTGTCTGTTGAAGGGGGTGAAGTTCCCATTGGAACATCCTTCTGTGCATAATTAGGTGCAAAATGGCCATTCAGAGGAAGTCCCTGGCTGTGAGACTGAAAGGTTACCTGGGGTCAGTCTGCAAAGTAAGCTGTATATTACAGTAAGAAATCTATGCTTTGGGGTTACTGAGACACTATTAGAAGATTATTCTCCACAGCATCTATGGGCCAGGTCACTGGTTTGACCCAGGTAATGGGCGAGAGTGTAGAACATGCGCGGAAGGAGGGAGAGATTGGAAGCATGGAGACAAAATTAAGAGACCAGAAAGCTGTGGAAGAGAGTGGTGATGAGGTCCAGAGCAGAGCAGAGGCAGAACAAGAGCAGGTATGGGGGCTCTCAGGGGGGATTTTGGAGATTAGACTGACAGGATTTGAAGACTGAGTAGGTATAGGAGGTGAGAATGAAGTTAGACTGAATAAGTTTTTCAACTTGAGCTAATTTGTCTGGGGGTAGGAGCATTGAAACTCTTTTCTATTTGGCAAAAATGTATTTATTCTAAAAACATGTAAGATATGCTATTAATGAGGTAATATTATATTGTTTTCATGTGCACATTTGTTTCCAAACAGTTTTTCAGGCATAGAAAATTTGAGTGGACATTAAAACATTCCAAAAAATTAACTCACAGTTGATAATAAGAATGGCAATCATTTCCCGGGTATTTTCTAGGCATTGGGGCACTCTCCTTAATTCATCTTATGATACTTCACAACCACACTACTATCCTGTAGATTATTATTATGCCACTTTACAGATGGGAAAAGGAAAATGATGTATCCACAATTGGAATGACCATGGTCTGACTTCAAAGCTCATGCTTTCTTCTTATAAGCAATTCAAAGCCTTACTCAAGATGGTATCAGTCTTTTCCCGGGCCTATCCCCTGGGCTACTCCATCTCTGCTGTTAATGTGTATTCCCCATTACTGGCAACTAAAGGGTTAAGGGTGAGGTAGCTGATTCTGCAGGCAGTCTACGCTAGTAATTTGTGGTATGGAATGTTGATGTGCTGAGAAAAAAAGATGTTGTAGTTGCCAGGATTTCTTGCATAGAAACAAAACTTCCATTCACATCCTACTGAATTTTTCAGGACCTAATTAGATGTGCGACCACATATTACAGTTTGTTCACTCAGTAAGAGCCCAGATGGATACTGATAAAGATTAGGAATAGGATTTTCAGCCTTTTTAATTTTTTTTTGATCTTAAGAATTACAGATTTGTTCAATGTTAAACTTTGATTTAAGTAGTACCTTTCAAACTCACGTGTCCTCTCTCCGGTTTACCGTATAATATGTTACCTTTGAATAGCACTCTGTGTTTTACCAATAACTCCCTCACATGGAGTCCCACTTGATCTTCCAATAATGTAAGACTGAGTGACTCAGAGGGCTGAGCTGTCAAATCTCACCCAGCTACTAAGAGTCAAGACCAAGTTTCATACTTGGCACTTCCAATTTCAAGTTCAGTACTCTGAAAAATTTTTTCACCACATTTAGGAATTTTGTTGGCCAAACAGTAACCAAAACCACATGATGTTAATTTTATTTTTCTCATTTGTTGTATATCAACGTATAGAAGAATTATTTTAATTCTATTACTGTTAAAAGTAGAGTTTGAGTGGAGTGAATGAAAGTTTGGGTGTTTTTTTTTTTTTAATTTTTTTGCTTGACCTAGAAAAACAAAACAAAACAGAGAACAGGAAATAGATTCATTTTTTATAGTGCCATGGTACTGATGACATCCAGTTAACTCAAGGATTTGCATAGAGTTTGCATTGTTTTTGTGAAATGTGTGGAAGGCTATGCTATTGAACTGAGTTATGACCTTAGAATTTGGACTTTGAAATAAAGACAAACAGATAAGTCTTGGTGATATACAAAGGCTGGTCTCTTTTGCCTTAGATTTGCAGACAGGGATTTCTGTGTCATTCCATGATTAAGGGTGCCAAATGTAGCCAGGAACTGTTTCAGCAATCATAGATGTTGTTTTTCCAATTGGGCCAATCTGCCAGACTGGCAGACAGAAAACTAACAGAAATATTAAATATAGACAGCTTCTATAGCTGAATCTTGTTTTTCCCTCTCTCTGCTGGAAGCCACGATAAAATAGTAGCCTGTGTGGAGGTCATTAAAAGCATACACAGATACACACACCTCGTTGTGTATTTGTACCGTTAAATTAAGTCTTTGTGGACTCCATAACTGGATGCCAAAACAGTTGTTGCAGACGTACTGGGTGACTGAGGCAGTCCTTCATTCACCATGTTCTACCCAGATTCTCTCTCCTGGCTCCCAGTCACACTGTGAAGGATTCCATTCTCTGTTGATCCACACACCTTGGGGAACCATTTCAGGGGAAGCGCCACGCTTGAATTTCCAAATTCACACTCTTGAGGTCTTGTAAATTTGATGGATGTGTGCTTGGAGAACTTGATAAAAGAGTTGGTTTTATTTCCAGGATTTGTTTCCACGCACGGTCCACAAAGATGCATAATTATGTGCAATTCTTTTCCTGGCCACAAATGTAACAGAAGTGAGCTCAGTTAGTTTCTGTGACCACAATTTATGTAGAGCAAAACCCTCTCCTCAGATTCAGAGAAGTGATGATGCAATGATATGGCAACATACACATGTGGCTTCCCCAGATGCTCCTGGAATACAAAAGGGCCTTATGCAGCGTGCGTGGCACCTTGATCTTCCTTTTTTTTTTCCAGCATGTAGGCCTCTCACTGTTGTGGCCTCTCCCGTTGTGGAGCACAGGCTCCGGACGCGCAGGCTCAGTGGCCATGGCTCACAGGCCCAGCTGCTCCGCGGCATGTGGGATCTTCCCAAACCAGGACACGAACCCGTGTCCCCTGCATCAGCAGGCGGACTCTCAACCACTGCGTCACCAGGGAAGCCCTGAGCTTCCTTTTTAATGAATATCCTACTACTACTTTCTCAGCTTTCTTAGGAGGAAAAGAGTTTTAACAATATGATGTAAAGAGAACTTCTGTCTGGTAGAATTGATCAATATTCCCTTAGGAAAAATATCTTGCAAATAATTTTATCTCATAGGTAGAAAGCATACAGAGAGCAGTGGGTTCCATCATACCTGATTAGAAATGACATTTTCCACCTCCTCTTTCCTTTCCATCAGTAAAACTGGCAAATGAGAGGATGATATATTTGGAAATCTGTCTTCTTTACATAGGGCTTGAGAAATAGTACTCGCCAATACTAAAAGTAGCATTTAATGTACATGTTTTTATAAGGATTGGGAATTAGGACTTTTTTCTCTGTTTAAAGAGAAACCGAACCTTGCCCATCTGCAGGAGGAATGCTTCCATTAGATTGGACCATTTTAGAGGGTGTTTCAGACCAGGCAGCTGTCTTGGTCCAGTTGTTGAGATGCGCTTTCAAGTCTCCTGAATTGTGCAATTTCCCCTTTTCTCATTTGAATCTTAAAATTCTAGCTGTGTATTCAGATTTTAGATTTGACCTCTCCCCCTCTGCCCAGACTGGACTCTCCTGGACTTGGGTACTGAACTCAGCTCTTTTGGGTTTACCCATTATCTGTGATTGGGCCAGTAATCCCAAATTGGATTTTCAATATTCTTTTGTTTTCTCTATTCTTACCCCTTCTTCTACCTTTCTTCACACATTTGGGACCTCTTAAGGCATATAAAACTCTCAGTCGGGTCTCACTGACCTTGCCAGATTCTATCTCAGCCTTTCTAATCTTTCCCTTGCTGATTTCCCTTAACTTTGACCAGACAATGGTAAATGACTCATTAATGTAGAAGAAGATGCTTTAATAAGAGAAGTGAGGCAAATTCTGAAAGAGCACAGTACACGTAATTTCTCAGAAGCACTTTATAAGGAATTGGGAGTACAGGGAGTTACTTTCTCATATTTTTATATCTGCAACAGCTACAGCAGGGCTGTGATAAAGAAGGAAATCTCAATACCATTCACTGAATAGGGAAATGGTCATGATCAGGAAAGAAGATTTTGGCCACAGAAATTTGAGTCACTGTATTAAAAAATGTCTCCCTTTAAACTGACAGGTTATTATTTTTTTAATAAAAAAACATTTTTTTTTGGCTTTTAGATGGAAATGTTTCTCAGATTTCTAATTACCTAGAAGTAGTTTTCTCCAGGATCTTTTGGAAATGAAATGAAGGATACAGAGAGGAAGAGAAAAATAGCTGAAAGCCAAAAAAAAAAAAAAAAAAAGCTAAGGGAGTGTTGTGTTTCTTTGGAATCTTTTTAAAACTGTCAACAGTGTTTGGGGCAGTTTGGGGACACAGAGACACACTCTTAGCAGTAGCTGGAGTCCTATTGCCTGATCTTGTCCTACCTAAGGGTTAACTTGCAGATATAAACAAGCTCCCCTTTCCACTACCCAAGGGATTGACTTCAAAGTTGAGGTTCTCTACACCCTACAATTTGAATTTGCACTACTTTTGGTTCAACTGTGAAATTGTGGTATGCTAGAGCTTAACTCAGCCAGGCTTACTTTTCCTGTTTTTCCCTTGCAGCCAGTTTGGCATTAGCTACATCTTAAAACTGGTTTCACACTCCATTGTATCAAAGGTTAGAGGTCAATTTGAAACATGGCAGGAGTGGACAGTAATAGCATTTGGCACCTAGATCCCCCTTTTATACACTGTGAAGAATTTTAGAAACACTAACCTCAGTGGGGTTCTCAGATTAGTTCTGTTTTGAATTAGTCCCTCCAATCTGGGTGGTAAAATGCTAGCAGGGAGTTTAAATGAACTTATTCAAGCTCAGAAACAGAGCGCTTTTCGAAACTGATATGCATATTTAGAATGTAATTCTTCATTGCTTTTCTATCACGCTCCCTTCCTATTGACCCTCTCTGGAATCAAATGCATTCTCTGACATTTGTAAATCTTCTATACCTGGAAGGAAATGTCATTTAAGTACAATATTTGTCTATATTCTTCCTCTGTTTGGTGGATGGAGATTTTGTTACTGGACAGAGTGCATCAGGACGGGAAGAAGGGAAATATCTTGTTCATGATTGTTTATAAAGTTATTGGAATAAAAGGAGCTGCAAAGACTTCCTAGGGGACTAGTCATCGGTGGTCCAGGAGGGGGATTCTGGAGGCTTGGGTTTGGAGGGGGAACAGTTCATAACTGATGCTGAATATTCACATAATAATTTCTCACTAGGAAATGATGCTGGACAGCCCCCGCCACCGCCCCCACCCCCCGCCGCGCCCCACCCCCCACCCCCCGCCGCTGCCCTGCAAATTAGATAGGGGCTCAAGACAATCTGAAAAAAAAACCTCTAAACTGGTATCTGGCCCTGAAAGTTTCAGCTGGAAGGGAATTGGCTTGGTAAAAGATGCTCTTTTTTTTTTGAAGATGAAATGTAAAAAAAAGTCTCAACATTCTTTTTGATGCTTACTGAGCAGTAGTGGTGGTATCTCTCCTTCTTGATGGATTACTCATTCTGGGAAGAAGACTTCAAACAGTGGGAACTCCTGAGGCAACCATCTACTTTGTGTCTGAATAGTTCTTTTTCAGAGATATGCCGTCCCTAGTGACACCCTGGATGGCTGCAATCTAGAAGTGCCTCAGGGAACACTTCTCAAACTGTATCTATTGTGAAGGACTAGGTTTTACTCTTTAATCCCAAAGAAAGAAAAGACAGACAAACACAAGTCTGCTGATCAGGCAAATCAATTCACTAAAAAGTTTCTAAATAGTTTCTTTCAATTTTTATACTTCCACCACTATGGACAGGTAATAACAGTTGGAAGACCAGCGTTAGTGCCTGGAACAAACTTTGAATAGCACTGACCTAGGTCCCTTGGTAGAAGGTCATCTTAGTTCTACTCTCTGGACCAGCTAACATCCCTGCTGAGCCATGTGATGGAAACTGATATTCAAAGTCCTCTCAAGTTGCTTTGTGAAGGAATTTTCAGTAACAGTCCTGCATGCCACCTTGCTCACAGACCAAAGTGCCCTGAAATAAGGGCTTGCTTCATTGCATTCCTTTCATTAGGATGTGTTTTCCTGCTCAGAGGATACCCTTTGGATTTCCTGTTTCATCTTGCTTAAAATGTTTGAATTCAAGAATTTAGAGAATTTGACAAAAGTCCCAAATTCCTTTTGAATTTCTCCCATGTGACATAAGGACAAATATGCAATTGAGTATCAGAAAGAATAGGGGTACGTAGTTCGCCAGGGTAGATATGTAACTCAACATTAATAACAATTCTGGGTTATATTAATTCGCGTTCATATATAGGCAATGGGACTTCTGAGCTGAGGGAACAATTGCACAGTTTTAATACAGGAAGTCACTTGTCTCCATATACATAGAAACGTTACTTTAAAAAGGGTGACAATAGCCACAAAACCTGATAATAAATAAACCTGTTCTTAGAGTTTTATTCTGCAAAACCAACTACTACAAAGCTGTGTCTTTCCAGTGTGTGTTAGTCCTATGTCTTAATTGTACAACTTGAGGAGCTTTTAATTTTTGTTGTAACCTCTTTTTTTCTTTCTACTCAATTTTTATTCCTCCTAGCTCTTTTTGTTGTGAAATTAAGAACTCAGTGTTAGTCAACAGGGACGTATTGGGTCTTTGAGGGATCTTTCTGAAGCCATTTTTGACATTTAGGACAAATCCTATTCTATGATTACTGAGAATTTGACAGAGTCAAACTCTCCCTCATATGTATTTATAGAATAACACGGGAACTGATTGATTGGATTTTCATCACTTAACTAAATATAGCTTCGACTTAAAAACAATGAACATCTACTTGGCAGTTAATCTTATCCTAAGGCAAAATAGAGTTGGTAAACTTGCAAGAATCCAAGGAATAAAAAGGAAAACTTGCTAGTAGACAAAGCAAAAACGTACTAATCTCTCATCTTTTATTGGAAGGTAGGTTTCAGGTGGCATGTCATAAAATAAGGCAATTAATTGAATTAAGGGTCTCTTCACAATATTCAACTAACATTTAGCTACCTCTAAGCACTTTAAGGAAAGAGAAATAAAAAGTATTCAACCTATCAATTTCCAGAAAAATAATCTCTGCCTAAACCCAAGACATAAAAATTCACTTTAGGAGTGACTTGCCTGTCATGTTAGGAAACTTATCTGGATGCCCTTAATTCTTTTCAGATGAATACAAAATAATTTTCTACATCTGTGGAAGGCGTAAAATGAGAAAGTCTCATAAAACACCGTTAATAATCAGGCCAATGCCCTGCAGTTATTGGCAGAGTTTGATAAAATGGAGGTTTTTGGTGTTTTCCTCTTCTTTTACTTTTAGAGAGGAGAGGAGCGGAGAAGTCCTTTTGCCTGGCAGAAGAATGGGGAATGGATCAAGGCAGGGAGATATCTGATTAACACTGACCCCACCCATGGGTGGGTGGTGACCTCACCTCTCCATGAATCAGAACACCTCACCTTAAAAAAATCCAGGTGTAGAAATTAAAGGAGAGAAACCTGTAAACCTCACCCTGTGTTTCTGGAAGCCTTACAACAAAATAAAAGTTTCCATTATCTAGAGTAACTTATTTAGGGAAGAAGCTTATCCAGAGGATATTTCTACCAATTTTAGTTTCAATAAAACAAGGCAAAAAGGAAAGCTAAGGTTCTCAATTTTTGCATCATACTTTAGGGGAGCTCCATGGTGGTCAATAGGTTTATTGATTCCCTGAAAGATTAAAAGTGCTGACTCTTTCATTAAGTCCCCTTCCCAATATCCCATCCTACTTTTCATCCTAGGACCTGTGCTAGGGTTGTGGGACAATAAAAGCAAGCCCCTTCGCTTCATCTGTACCTAATCTGGTGAAGGGAGGTAGACAATTACATACAGCACATAAGAAGAGGTAGGGATATTACAGGAGTACCTAGGAGAGGCATATAATCCCAGGTTTAGAATTTCCAAGATGGCGCCCAGGAGGTAGTGATATCTCCGTTGGAACCAGATCAACAGAATGCAGTTTTTAGGTGGGTATCTTGAAGGATGAATGGAAGTTAACCACATGAAGACTTCACACTGGAACATAGCTGAACAAATAGACATACTGAAAAGGCAGGTTGGGTTCTGGGAACTGGATTGGAGGAAAACAAGGCTGGAGGGAAGCAGAGTATGTCCTAAGTCTACAAAACTAGAGATCTTAATCCTAATAAAGAACCACTGAAGACTTTTAAGGAGGAGCAAGACACAGATTTGTGTTGTGAATAGATTATGTGAATGGCAGGGTGGAAAATCGATACTGGGGTGATATTAGTCCAGAGTTCTCACCAACTGTGCATCTCTGAATCCCACACCTATTTTGACCTGTTTCATGTCAGTGACTTGTGACCAGTAATCTTTCCCAACTTTTCAATAACACACACAAGGAGGAGTGGGAAGAAGAGGAGACAGCAGAGAAGGAAAGGTAAGCAGGCTCAGTCTCTGGTAGAGAGAACTACGGTCGTCCCTTGTGTTGGCAGGGGTTTGGTTCTCCCCCGCCCCATATATCAAAATCCACGAATGCTAAAGTCCCTTATGTAAAACGGCGTAATAAATCAACCCTTCCTATCCGCGGGTTCCACAACCTAGAATTCAACCAAGCGCGATTGATTCATTGAATGTTGGATGCAGAACCCTCCAATAGGAGGGTCTACTGTACTTTAGCCAGGGTCTATGGCTGCAGGCTCCTCACGCTACTTGAGCAAGCTGAGAGGGAAATACAGGGCTATAGAGTTCATTCACCATGCCCTTAGCGGTCTAGTCTTCCTTTGAACGTGGATTGTGGCTGTCTCTCTAGGCTGCTGCGACCCAAAGTGTGATCCCCTGGATCCGCAACATCAGAATCACTTTGGATTTATGGAAATGCCAAATGTATCATTAATACCCTAACCTGGACCTACCAAATCAGAAGCTGCATTTTAGTAAGATTCCCAGGTAATTTTTATGCTGTAAAGTTTGAGAAGCAATACTTTAGAGCAACGTTTTTCAAATTTTTAAACCAAGACGTTCTCGCATAGCCAGAAATTCATTTTTCATTGCGGCCTAGAAAATGTGCACATGTGCACACATGCAGCTGAAGAAACAATTTTCAGGACGTTAATGCTGTATATTTTATGCTATGCTATCCAAACAAACAAACAAAAATACAAAATCTCCCCCCAAATCTGCTCAACATCTACTCCTGTGACTTCATAATTCACGAATAGTTTGTGACTTATTTGGTTTTTGCTCCCAAAGAAACCAAAGAAGTATAGCCCTGAAATAGAATATTGGAAGTAGTTTCCCTGTTTGTAGGAAAAATAAATTAAATGGAAAACAGTTTGTCAATTTAAAGATTTTTTTCCTATGCATTTTTTGTTTTTAAAGAGCTGGCTTTTGCCAGCAAACGTAAAGAATAAAGGAAGAGGAAACAAATATTTATGGGAAAAAAATTAGTAGAGCCATGTTTAGTTTAATAACTTAAAACATTAGTGATGTGCTTTGGGTTGAAATTTTATGTATCATAAAATTATTGTTTCTTGCTGAGACATTTTTCTGGATATGGAAAAGATCTGGCCACGTGATATCATTCCATGTATTAATATTTAAGACCACCAGATTACAGTTGAGAGTCATTGTTCTAGAAGAGCATTTCTCAAACCATTTTTGATAATGGTGTGGATTGGCAGAGCAAAAGACCCCACAGCCCACTTATTCTATCCATTCCCACTCTACAGAGGGAGGAGAATATAGTAATAAGAGGGAATGTGTCACTGTACAAGCAAATTTTTGTGGTTTGCCTTAGCAGAGTGGTAGAGATGACTCGTCTTTGAATCACAATGTATACATGACTTAAAGTCTGGTGATTGAAAAATTATGGTCCTCAAATACCGTTGATGGAAGCATATATCACTCTACACTCTGGGGTTAACCAAAAGATCCACAACAAAGTCCAATGTAAATGAAGAAGCTAAACCAAAAGTAATTCGTAAGTACGCGGCATTTGGAAACCATGACCAAGTTAAGACCACATCGATAACCAAGTATGCTTCCTGAAAACTGCAGGCACTCCACAAGTTGTGCTCAATTAGAGTTACACAACCTTGCCTGCATTACATGGCAATGTAGGACCCTGAATTAGAGTCATCTAATTATGAGTTTAGTAGAGTAAACCCTACTAAAGCAAGAGCTTAATTTTGTAAATACACCATGTCAATAACTTTAACTCATTCATTTAGTAGGTGGCCAACATGTAATCTTTGAATGTATGTAATAACAGTATATGAATTATGCATCTTTTAGCTGTAAGAACCAAAGAAAGAATGTACATTATCAATGAGGCCCAATGTGGATTATAATCCAGATTTTCAGAACTACCACTAGAGAATCATTCATTATCAAGGCCCCAATGAGCTATCTAGTGACAACTCTGCAATTTCATGGCTTTTTAAGGTCTTTTTGTTGTTGTTTTTTTAATTTTATTTTCTGTTTTTCAGAGAATACAGGAAAACCCACTGAGATTTGCCTGGGAACTAAACCTAAGTAATTCCACATAGTTCCACACTCTTCACCTTGTCTAGGCCAGGGACTGCTAAAAGGTTTCATCTCACGAGCGAAGTCTGATTGATTTGTAATGGATGTCTGAGGGGTTGTGTTGAAGCCAGAAAGGGGTATCTTGTTTGATTAAGGATGTTGGCCGTGGGCATGGGACAGCGGAAGGGCAGCTGCATGCCTTGTCTTGCCCTTTCTGCTCCAGACTTTCTTTTCCTAAACTCTGAGGCAGGACATTGGTCCTCTATCACTTTGTTGAGGTCTGCTTCTGGCATATTATTGATTAATTAAACTTTGACTTTCTCCTCACCGTGTCCAGATTCAGCTAAGGTTGCCAGATAAAAGACAGGATGCTCAGATAAATCTGAATGTCAGGTAGACAACAAATACATTTTGGGATAAATATGTCCCAAATACTGCAAAGGACAAACTTATGCAAGAGACATTGTTTATCTGAAATTCAAATTTAATTGGTTACACTGTATTTTTATTTGCTAAGTCTGGCACCTTAAATTCCGCAGTTAGGGTACTTGACAGTGTCTGAGTATCTGAATTTATATGTTACTTACCTTCAACTTCTTCAGGGTATGCAAACTCCCTTAGCACCAGAATAGTTTTGTGTAGCCCAGAGTGACCCAAGGTAAATATGCAAACTAATCCTGAATTACAAAAGTTTGATAAATCCTAGGAATGTGGCAAAGGAGAGTGGGGGAGAGATTTAAAGGATTAGGGGTCAGTGGAATGTACGAGTCAGGAATGTTCAATATTGTAGGCTGGGATTAAGCTATTTGGAGGAAGCTGAGGTGGGTGAAACCAGTTGGTTTAGAGGTGACTGTCAGGGTGGGATTTAAAAGGAGAAAAGCAGTGCAGCATTGTGTTTGATTCTTTCAAAGCTGCAACTACTTCCACATTAGGAGTTTCTGGGAAAGGGGGAGGGAGTAGGAACAAGGCATTTCTTAAGATTCAGGCTGGCACTTGGACTGGAATGGAGATTATAATTCTATGTGTGATTCTGAAATACGGCGGCGATAATCTTTGGAGTCCTGCCAAAGCATTCCAAAACATATTCTTAACACTTTAGAAAAGAGGGATGGGGAGAAAACATTTAAGCACAGAATGCTCGGAGAGATTCTTTGTACTCTCTTCTCTCTCCTTTTTTTTCTTTCTATCTCATCTTCATTCTATCAGTTTTCTGGGAGTAAAATCTAATTGTTGGTGTTTGTGTCAAATGAATTATGTGTATGCATGTATGAATATAGTTTAATTTAAAACCATGATCGCTTTTGATTATAATTCAGAAGCATCCTAAGCTTTTAATGCAAAACAACAGAAAAACTGGGAACCAGAGTTTAGCCAAAGATTAAATTTGTGACTAGCCATGGGAAGATTTACAGTTAAGCACTACTATTAAGACTAATTTCCCCAATGGTTCCACTAGATTTTCTGCATGCTGAAGAGTTACACTGGAGTATGTCAGATCTTAGTCATCTTGGTAAATTGCATGAAATCAACGAGGTATGTGACGACTGTAGGTTGGAACAGTGATTTGAGTTCTGTATTATGTATCTGAATTTGAAATTAATGTTTGACTTTAAGGCTTCTTAGAAAATCCAACACATCTTTCTTTTGTCTTATCGGTTTGTTTTATTAAGCCTTGAAATAACCTGCAGAGTGTCCAAGGAGTGCAAAGGAAATGGGGTTAAGGATATTCATCTGATCACTTTCACATCAAGTCTAGATATTCAGCAGTTTAGGAGGAAATGCAGCTACCAGCCCCCAAATGAAGCTGCTGGTAAACTGGCTATCTTACCTTGCCTTCTAAGAACTCTCTTCCCTCTTCTCCTTTTCCCTCTTCACTTTCTCTCTCTCTCGGTAATGTTTTCGCACTATGTAATGGTCATTTTTGTATTACTTACTGCAGGGTCCCCAGGAAGGTGAAGGCAGAGGAAACAGATTATGTGCCAGGGAGCTGGATTTCCTCTAAAGCCTTTTCCATCGAATGAAGCTTCCTCCTTTCACAGGTTTATAAACAGCCCTTCCTGTGATTTTGCAGCACGGAATATGGTGAGTCCTCCTGTCAGCTCAGTGCAGCCAGGTGCTCAGCGTCTGCTGCAGTGAGCTAGTGCCTCTGCAAGCTGCGTGTTTGCTATCATACTGGCATTCTGTCATCCTCCGGGGAACCAGGAGGCTCACTGTAACGTACAACGCTCCCCACTTGGTCATGCAGGTAGCAAGAATATCACATTAATATGAAATGCTGATGCTCTGCTTCTGCGTTGCTATTTTTTTCCCTGATAAGCCTATCACAGTGATATCAAAAGCAGCAGGAAGCCCAGCCTTGGTGGTACATTACTGCTTTGTGGCCAAGAGGTCCTGGAGGACAGAGCAGAGAGTTTTTCTTTTCCCGGAGGAGTGAGGGCAAGCCCCCTTTTCTTCACATGATTTCGTTTTTCCATATAACTGTTGAATTTCTGGCATGGTAGGAAAAGCATAGTGATAGAAGTCTTTCTGGATGGAGAAACTTGCTAAGCCCATGCAGATACATGTATAATGGAAAGCGTTAGCAGTCAGTCCTTATTCTAAAGGTAAAAACAAATATTGGGGAAATCATCCCATATGCGTGATTACTAAATTCTGGATTGTCCAACTACTGCATGTGGCATGAAATTTAGATCAGTGGAGGGCAGAGCAAATGTTCTACCTGAATAATTATGAATTTCATTTGTAAATTACATTAATGAGTTTTCACAAATGGCAGATTTGGTGATATCAGAATTAACCCTGTCTCATATTTCTTCATGATTGTATCCCAATCTAAGTGTACGCCAGATACACCTCATTTCATATTCTTTATACAATAGAAAACTGTGTACGTTGAATTTTAATAAAGCAAACTACATTTTAACTCTGTGATGGCGAAACAGATGTGTGAAGATTGATATTAATTTAATGATTACTATGTGCCAGGCACAGTGCTTAGTTCTTTATATGAATTTTCTAATTCGAATCCTTACAACTCCATTATTTAGGTACTATAATAATTCCCATTTGATACATGTAGAAATTGGCCCAAAGGTCGAATAACTTATCAGTACCTAGTGATGAAGTTCAGATTTCAACTCAGACAGTCTGATATTCCTGGGCCCAGGCTATAATGGTGAAAAGTGATCCTACATAGTTGTCACTATGTAGGATGTATGTTGTAAACCTCAGGCTTGCTATGGTTCAGACTGCATAGTTGTTCCAACGAGATAGTTCCAACTAGATATTCCATTCTAGGGAATTGGGATCTCATTCTACCCTCATTGCCAAATCTCCCTTGTAGGACTTTGGGACTTCCCTGGCAGTCCAGTGATTAAGACTTCGCCTTCCAATGCAGGGGTTGCCGGAGCTGGTCAGGGAGCTAAGGTCCCACATGCCTCGTGGTCAAAAAACCAAAACATAAAAAAAAAAAAGAAAAAAAAGAACAATATTGTAACAAATTCAATAAAGCCTTTAAAAATGGTCCACATCAAAAAAAACTCTTAAAAAAAAAAGACTAACATCCATTTGGTCAGACTTTTGTTCCTAATCTCTATTTTGGACTGCAGTTAGCTTGGACACAGGAGGCAAGGCATTCAGTAGCTTTGCTGAATAAATGAGTAGGGTCTTGATAAACGTAAATTAATTTTGTAGTGTTGTTTTTGTATTTTGCCAGATGTAAAGGGGTTAAAGTAACATTACTGTAGTTAGCAATAGTATTCTCTCTGGAGTCTTTATCCTGCCATAGTAGCAGAAAAAGTACCTTAGTTAATTTAGGTTTTCCCGTGCTTTTCTCATACACTGCAGCTATACTGGGGGTGAGTTGAAGGCCCTAACCAGCTAAAATAGAACTGGGGGACAATGCCCAGATTCTCCTTTCAGGACTGAGGTATCCATTCTCCCAGCTACCAAGAGTGTTGTCTCTTGACAGCTCACAGCTGCACTCCACCCTGGGACTTTCCCATGGTTGTTACTTTGGGGACCTCCTTTCAGCCATATTAACTGATATTTTATAGATATTTATGAGTGTTTATTTCTGTCCCCCGTCTTTTACCCTCTCTCTGTTCCAACCATCTAAACCTTCTTCATTCATTGCCTCAGGGGAGGGCAGCAGTCAGACCAAAAGCACAAGTGGTGAAGACCACCCACCGTCTTTCTACATTGAAAGACCACACCCCAGAGGGAGTAAAAAGGCTTCCGATTTTAGTTAGGAGGCTAGTTAGCCCTTATGGTGAGGATCAACCCACTTCTCTCTTCTCATCATGTCTCTTCTGCTCCCTTCTCTTCCCTTCTCCAGGGGAGAAGAGTGTTGGTTGAAGAATTCACTTCTCAAGCCCTCACAATGACTAATCTGATCTTTCAAAGATGTAATCTCACTACATCTAGCACTTTATTGTAGTTGAAATCTCTTTGCCGGCCACAATTCTGTTAAAGCATCATCAATCTCTTCTTTTTTTTTAAAATCTAGGATTTAAAAAAAATACACTGTTCTGCTCATGGGGTGTTAATAATTATTTGTTGTTATTTTTCTTCTTATTATTGAACTTGTTGACTATAGCCAGGACACAAAATAATAAAATGCATATCAAGTATAAAACTGACATTAGATTTTTGAAACTCATTGTTGACCATATCAGCCACACTGATAAGAATATGCAGTCCTCTCCTCACAGCTGCTTGACTTAGGTTTCTCTTATATTTTGAAACTTATAAACATCTTTCTTAGTATCCACAAGAATCTATTTATAATGTTCACACACTTCAATGATTCACTGTAGTCACTACTTGTAAGTAAATATCTCACTTCCTGGATAGATAATGAGATATCATGAATGAAGCTGGTACTATGAATGAAAGGGTTACCAAGGAGAGGAGGCAAACCAAATCCAGGATTCAAGTATACCTTCTTTCCTTTCATTGGTCCCTGAGATGAGTAAGGAAACTGCCCAGGGGATTTGAGGGAACAACCTTTCGGCTTTATCACTAAAAGGGAATACTTGATCAATAGAATTAAGGTGTTCAACCATGGTGATTGTTAAGGAAGTGCATGTAAAACTAACAACCATGTACCATGTCATGGCTCTTAAACTGTCAAAGATGAATACAACAGTAATTTCTATGGGTTCAGGAAATGGACACCTTTTGCTCAGCTAGTAGAACTGTAAGTTGGTCTTCCCTTTCAGAAGAGTAATTTGTAATTTGGGACACAAAGCCTCAAAATACTTGTTTTCCCTTTGATTTAGTAATTTCATATTCAGGAATTTATCCTAAGAAAATTATCAGAGATGAGGCAAAGAGTTATGTACAAGGATGCTTATTGAATATTTATTTATAACACTGGAAAATTAGAACCAACTCAATGTGTGGCAATAGACAGATGGTTAAATATTATCATGATTATGCTATGAGATAATATGCATCAATTCAAATTTTTGAGCAACATTTAATGACACAGAAGAAGCTATGACATTACATTAAGTGAAAAGTACCATATTTAGGATAATACAAATTTTGTAAGTAAGGAATAACTATTTTGGGTATAAAAAAATTCCAGAAGGAACCAACTCTGCCAACACCTTGATCTTGGACTTCTAGCTTTTAGAACTAGGGGAGAATAAATTTCTGTGGTTTAAGGAAAAAAAATTCCAGGAGGAAAATAAACCAAACTGTGAACAATGATGTAGTAGAGTTGAGGAGTTTTAATTTTTTCTTTGTAATTTCTATACTTTCAAAAATTTCCAGATCAGCTATGTATCACTTATAATTATGAAGGAACAACAGAAGTATTCTCATACAAGTGATATTTGTCTTTGGTGATGACATTAGTGCCTTCGCATGGAGAGGAAGAAAGCACTCCATATGTACACAGTGCCATTCAATGATAGACGTATCTGAGGATCACTTCCACAAAGTGCCCCACCAGTCTCTGTCCTGCTCTCAAAGTCCCAGTTCTGGGTTTCTTTGGCATGCATGTACTGTGAGTACAGCATTAAAAGCTCAATCTCTTCCTTTGTAGGGTGACAATGGGAATTGATCTTTTGTTATTCCTTGAGGATTACTTGCTAAAATGCTTTGTTCATAACTATGCATGATTTGGAAACTTCCTTCTCTTCAGAAACAGCAAACATGTTAAACTGTAAGCAAAGTAAAGAATTTTGCAGACCATAGTCTTTCTCAACTGCTGTGGCATGAACTTAGACTTACACTCACGGGGATATTTTTGAAAAAGGAATTTGAGCATCATGGAGTGGAGAGAGAAAACGACCACTTCCATAGAAACAATAACATAAAGTTCCTGATTTCTGTGTCTACTGAATTAGAAAAAGAATTATTAGTTACTGTTAATGGAAACTCATGCAGTTATGAATGCAATGTAAGGTTGCAATGTTTAGTATTTCTCCAAGGAAATTGTTTTCTTTATCCCTTTTTAATTTTTTAAATTGAAATATAGTTGATTTACTATATTATATTCAGGTGTACAAAATAGTGATTCAATATTTTTATAGATCATATGCCATTTAAAGTTATTACAGGGACTTCCCTGGTGGTCCAGTGAATCCATGCTTCCACTGCAGAGTGCACGAGTTTGATCCCTGGTCGGGGAACTAAGATCCCGCATGCCATGTGGTGTAGCCAAAAAAAATAAATTAATTAAGTTATTACAAAATAATGTCTATATTTCCTTGTGCTGTACAATATATGCTTGCTGCTTATTTCTTTTATACATAGTATTATGTTCCTCTTAATCCCTTACCCCATCTCACCTCTCTCCCCTTCCCTCTCCCCACTGGTAGCCAGTAGTTTGTTTTCTGTATCTGTGAGTCAGTTTCTATTTTGTTATATTCCTTCATTTGTTTTAATCAGGTTGTTGGTTTGTTTGATATTGACTTGTATGAGCTGTTCATATGTTTTGGATACTAACCCCTTATTGGTCATATCATTTGCAAATATTTTCTCCCACTCAGTAGGTTGTCTTTTCATTTTGTAGATGGTTTCCTTTGCTGTGCAAAAGCTTTTAAGTTCAATTAGATCTCATTTGTTTATTTTTGTTTCTTTGGCCTTAGGAGACTGATCCAAAAAAGTATTGCTACAATTTATGTCAAAGAGTGTTCTGCCTATGTTCTCTTCTAGGAGTTTTATGGTTTCAGGTCTTACATTTAGGTCTTTAATCCATTTGGAGTTGATTTTTATATATGCTGTGAGGAAATATTCTAATCTTATTCTTTTACATGTAGCTGTCCAGTTTCCCTAGCAATACTTATTGAAAAGGCAGTCTTTTTTCCATTGTATATTTTTGCTTCTTTTGTCCTGGGTTAACTGACCATGGGTTTATTTCTGGGCTCTCTATTCTGTTCCATTGATCTATGTGTCTACTTTTGTGCCAGTACCATGCTGTTTTGATTACTGTAGCTTTGTAGTCTGCAGTCAGAGAATGTGATATCTCTAGCTTTATTCTTTTTTCTTGATTGCTTTGACAATTGGGGTCTTTCATGGTTCGATAAAAATTTTAAGATTATTTATTCTAGTTTTGTGAAAAATGTCACAGGCATTTTGATGGGGATTGCATTAAATCTGTAGATTGCTTTGGGTAATATGGATAATTTAACAATATTAATTCTTCCAATCCAAGAACATGGGATATTTTTCCATTTCTTTGTATCATCTTCAATTTCTTTCATCAGTGTTTTATAGTTTTCAGAGGATATAGATCTTTTATCTCCCTGGTTAAATTTATTCCTAGGTATTTTATTCTTTTTGATGTGATTTTAAATGGGATTGTTTTTTGCTTTCTGGTAGTTCATTTTTAGCATATAGAAAAGCAACAGATTTCTGTATATTAATTTTGTATTGTGCAATTGTGTAAAATTCATTTATTAGTTCTAAAGCTTTTTGGTGGAGAATCACTGGTTTTCTATATATAGTATCATGTCATCTGCAAATAGTCACAATTTTACTTCTTCCCTTCCAATTTGGATGCATTTTATTTCTTTTCCTTCTCTGTTTTCTGTGATTAGGACTTCCAATACTATATTAACTAGTGGTAAGACTGGGCATCCTTGTTTTGTTCTTGAATTTAGAGGAAAGGCTTTCAGCTTTCCACCATTTAGTACGATATTAGCTGTGGGATTGTCATAAATGGCCTTCATTATGTTGAGATATCTTCCCTCCATACCAACTTTGATGAGGGTTTTTATTGTGAAATGGTGTTGAATTTTGTCAAATGCTTTTCCTGCATCTATTGAGAAGATCATGTAATTTTTATCCTTCCTTTCTTTTTAATGTGGTATATCACATTGATTGATTTGTGAATATTGAACCATCCTTGCATCCATGGAATACATCCTACTTGATCATAGTGTATGATCCTTTTCATATATTGTTGGATTAGGTTTGCTAATATTCTGTTGATTTTTCTGCCTATATTCATCAAATATATTGGCCTGTAATTCTTTTCCTTTGTGGTGTCTTTGTCTTTTTTTGGTTTCAGGGTAATGTTGGACTCAAAGAATGAATTTGGGAGTGTTCTGTCCTCTTTAATTTTTTGGAATAGTTTTAGAAGGATGGGTATTGCCTCTTCTTTATATGTTTAGTAGAATTCCCCTGTGATACTGTCTGGTCCTGAACTTTTGTTTGCTGGGAGTTTTTTCAATTACAAATTGAATTTCAGTACTGTGATCAGTCTATTCAGATTGTCTGTTTCTCCCTGATTTGGTCTTGCTAGATTTTATGTTTCTAGAAATTTGTCCATTTCTTCTAGGTCGACCAATTTTTTGGCATATAATGGTTCATCGTATTTTCTGACAATTTTTTTCGTGTCTCTGTGGTATTGTTTTTATTTCTACTCTTTCATTTTTTAATTTGTTTATTTGGTCTTCCCTCTTTTCTTCTTGGTGAGCCTGGCTAAAGGTTTATCTTTTCAAAAAATCAGCTCTTGGTTTTATTGACCTTTTCTATTGTTTTTGGTTTTTTTTTTGGTCTCTATTTTATTTATTTCCTCTCTGATATTTATTATTTCCTCCCTTCTGCTGACTTTGGGCTTTATTTGTTCTTCTTTTTCTAATTCCTTTAGATGGTAGGTTAGGTTGTTTGAGTTCTTTCTTATTTATTGAGGAAGGCCTGTATCACTGTAAACTTCCTTCTGTTTTTGCTGCATTCCATAGATTTTGGTAAGCTGTGTTTCCATTTTCATTTGTCTTGATGTATTTTCTGATTTCCTCATTGACCCATTTTTTTTTTTTTTTTAGTAGCATGTTTAGTCCCCATGTGTTTGTCCTTTTCCCATTTTTTTTTCTGTGATTGAGTTCTAGTTTCATACCACTGTGGTCGAAAAAATGCTTGATATAATTTTTATTCTCTTAAATTTGTTGAGACTTGTTTTGTTGCCTAGTGTGTGGTCTATCCTTGAGAATATTCCATGCACATTTAAAAAGAATGTGTATTCTGCCATTTTTGGATGGAATGTCCTATAGATATCTACTAAGTCCAACTGGTTTATTTTGTCATTTAAGACCACTGTTGCCTTATTGATTTTCTGTCTAGAGGATCTGTCCATTGATGTAAGTGGGGTGTTGAAGTCCCCTACTATTATCATATTATTATCAATTTCTCCCTTTATGTCTGTTAATATTTGCTTTATATATTTATGTGTATCTCCCTTTAATTTTGATTTACTCCTTCCAAGATTTCTCCCAGCACAAGTTTTGCAAAGTATCTTACAGAAAATAAATGAGACAAATAAAATGCTATAAAATCACCATATGTTTTCTAGGAATAGAGGAATTAATGTTTTTTCCATTCATTTTTCCCTCTGTTCCCCCATCCTTCCCTTCCTCTATTGCTCTCATTTACACTCTTGTTCTCACTCTTTCACCCTCTTGCTCTCTCTTTCTTTGCTTCCTGATTTAGGTTGTTACATAAAGTCTGATCCTACTTGGCCCTTTCAAGGTAAGAATATATAAAATCATAGTTTTAAAAACAGTATTTTAACATGCATAAGCCATAACTGCTGTAATAGGAACATGTTCTCCTGTGTAAGATGGCATCATCTTTTAAGATTTAACTTGTGATATGTAACTTTGCTTGGACAAGGATATTCATAAAAAAAGTGCCTTTCTTAATTTTCAGATTTGGAGATGCCTTGTGGCTGTTTTTAAATGGTTTACTCACTGTGGATGCAAAACTAGGGAAAGTCTTATTTCTTGTTTCTTTCAATAATTTTAGCAAACATCTGCTAAGAGCTCCCAGGGGTATATTTTGCACAGAACTGGTAATGCTAAGCGCCTGCTACTTTCAGAATATGTAACCCAGCTAATATGCATTACAATTTAATAAATCCATGAATGGATATTACATGGAGATTGTAGACCAGCTGTTCCCTGCTAAAACAAGCCAGAGGAACAAGGGTTGTAGCTAGAGGGATTCAGGTTCAATATAAGGAAATTGAAGAAGTTGCTGGTGAGATTTTTGAGTGCACTATGAAGATCCTTACTCAGAAGGTTGAATGTTGTCACTGCTGGCCTGTGATTTCCAAGTCTTGCAAGTTAAAAAAAGAACAAAAATATCTATTTGGATTTTAAACTTAGATGAAAATTGTTGTATTTACTGAAACAAGTTCTCAAGCAGTACTGAAAATAAGGAGGAAAATCTCCTTTCAAAATTTCTAGAGTTAAAATAGAACCTATTCACCCTCTTTGTCTCTGTCTTAACATAGCAAAAACGGAATCCCTGCAGATTGTAGAAGTGATTTCAGGCCTTGTACCAAGCCTCTACCATCACAATTTTCTCACTGGACTTTTCAATAAATTCCCTGTCCGTTACACTGACAACCAGAGTCAGACCTGGAGTAAGACTGAAGCAACAAGTTTCCTTCAGTTTCAGAGAAAGGACTCAGACTGGAGCTTTCCAGAAAGCACCCTTGATGCAGAACATTCCTACTTATCCAGTCACTATAAGCATTGACAGTCTGGCTTTTCCACTCATCAGTTGTGTGGCAAGTTATTTAATATCTGTATGTCTCGGTTTCCTCATCAGTATAAATGTAAATAATAATAGTACCTACCTCAAAGGGCTGTTGTGAAGGAAAACTAATTTAACACCTGCAAGGTGTCTGGAGCAAACTGTGCTTGGAACAAAATATGTGGAGTGAAAATGTTGGCTAATATCACAAATTTGCCATCAACTCTAGATGCCAAACTTGGCTTCCAAACATGTGACAAGATAGCTAAATAATTTTATAAAAATAATCTATAAATATACCTCTTTTTAAGGTACTGGAAGAATGCAGGGATGAATAAAAAGTGATATCCAAGAGGTTTGTTATTCAGTGGAGGAGATATAGAATATATGTACATTTCTATAGTCCAAGGCACAATAAATAATGTAAGACCAGAGCACAAAGGAAGCAGACATTCTTAATAGCTGGAAGAATCTGATAAGATTTGTAGGCGTGGTGAAACTTTGAATATCTTATTTGCCTGGAGTCTTCACAGTACCTGGCTCAGTGGCTGCTGCATAGAAGGTGCTCAGTGGATATATAAGGAATGACTGAGTGTGGCAGGTAGAGGTCAGAGGTTTGGGGAAAGCTTCTTTGGAGGGGAAAGAGTATAAACCAAACACGGAGGCATGGAAAGGATCCAGTTAGGAAGTCCATGACTGGTGGATTCATACGTTGGGGGTCCGTGATGAAGCAATCATCAACATAGATTTAGTTTTAGATATTGGACAGTCTTGAATGACATTCTACTGATTTAAATTATATGTGATACCAATGGAGACAAGCAGAACATCAGATAGTTCCAAGAAGGATCTGGTGTGATTGGATATGAACTATAGGAATGTGCCTTTTATGATTTTGAGGAATGTTAGGACAGTCATCTTATTAACAATATTAACAAGACCACAGCCACTCCTCTCATAAGGTTGCCCATGTCGTGGGTTAAAAGTTATTAGTTGAAATTTTTGTCCTCAACACCCAAGGACTCTAGTAAGATGGGCTTAGACAGTGGCATGTAGACCAGAAGGAGCGTCTTTGCTATCCCTAAGCCTAGATTGTAACCTGGGGACTGTGCTCCTGCTGTCCTCCAGAAAGGACAGAAACTTTTGAGATTAGTGGACTGAAATATATATGAAAGAGAATTGATGAGTAAGGCAACTAGATGACTCAATCTCCCCCATGGGGGAGAAGTCCTGGGCTACTTTGCCACTCCTGGTCCATAAAAGGAGAAAGCAAAAGAATGAGCCATGCCAATGTGTGTGATCATTAATCCACAGTGACCCTGCTCATTAGTAAATGCAGCCCAGGCACATGCCTGAAATCTGACTCATTAAATGAGTGTTCTTCCTCCTGGAGAGAAGAAAAGAAGGTTCAGGGGAAAGTAGGTGTTTGTCTTTTCAGAATCCTGCCTGGAATATGAACTAAAGAGAACTGTTAGAGACAGAGAGAATCTGAGCAAGGTCAGTGTCGTGAGGAAAGAGAGTTTGATTTCAAAGACTTCGAAGAATCTGATCTGATGTTGGGATGAGCAATACAGAGGCATTGAAGATGATTATCATTTTGCCATCTCTTGTGACTTGGAGGATGGCATTGCTGCCATTAACTGAAATAAGCAATGAAGAGACCAGGATGATTTCTCTTCTTTTGCAGTTTTACTGTAGCTTGAAACAAAACATATCAGCTTGTACCCAGAGACTACGTTAAGGCTGAGAAGAGCTATAAGTTAATTAACAAGTAATATTACAGTGTTAGGAGAAAGGAAAGGATGAAATTACTTTTTTTCTTTTTCTAGAGAATAAGGAATAGCAAAGTAGAATTCTTCAGGAGGCAGGTAGACTCAGTGTCCTGAAACAAATGGCTGTTTGTTTGACATCCTTTTTGTGTCTCAGAGGATCTCAAGAAACATCTAAGAGGTGCTGAAAGATTTTAAAAGGATTATGTAAAAAAATTTGTGAAAGAAGGGAGTCATAGAAATTACTCTCTAGGCAATATTTTCATAGTTGAACAGAGAGCCTTTGCTTTTGGTATTGTTTTTATGCATATGAAAGAAAAGAAGAGATTCCTCTTTAAAGCCAGCAATGATATTTTAAAAAGAAGGGCAGGAACAACATAATGATTCTAGGCTCATGAAGAAAGATACACATATGTAACTTAGTATTTGCCCTAATATCACTGAAGGGAACTGGTGAGGGGTCTAGGATAGACAACTAAGATAAGAAGTGTTGAAATGTAGTTAATATTCCAGGTTAATATTTGGAGAAGACAAGAAAAAGCTTATGACAGAAAAGGGACTCAAACTCAGTGACTGCTAACGAGTCATGCAATTTAAGAGAACACTCTCATTAATGAGGATCAACTCTCAACAAAGATTGGAAGGCCCAAGAGCTGGAGACTTATACAATTGTCAGAGGCAAGAATAGACAATGTCCAAGATCCAAGATGGTAGTTTGAGCCACGGGGACAGTGGTAATAGTAGGGCTGGAACTCTGGTCAGTGGCTGGGGGAAAAGTGTAGGAACCCACTGTAGTAGTAGGAAGAAGGACCGTGGTAAGCTAGAGTATTTTCATTTGGGTTCTTGTTAGGACAAGAGTCAGTTCTCAGGATGGGTTATCTTGAGTCCTTATGGAAGAATGAGTAAGCTCTTCATGTACATATATGGAATGATCTCTCAGAATAAAACAAAAGAAATACAGAGCACTCGGTATAGTATGCTAGCAATTGTGTAAAATAAAAGGTGCATGGCTGTATATATCTAATCTATCTTAGAACTTCTGGAAGGATCCACAAGAATCTGTAATTTCTTGGTAAGTGGTAATGAAGAACTGAGGAAAAGAAAAAAGGAATGGAAAGAAGACTTTAACTTATACCTATAAATTGTTATATGACCTTGGAAAAATTAAAGATATATGTTTTAAAAAGAGGGCTGCTGAGGGCTTCCCTGGTGGCGCAGTGGTTGAGAGTCCGCCTGCCGATGCAGGGGACACAGGTTTGTGCCCCGGTCTGGGAAGATCCCACATGCCGCGGAGCGGCTGGGCCCGTGAGCCATGGCCACTGAGCCTGCGCGTCCGGAGCCTGTGCTCCGCAACGGGAGAGCGCTGCTTGGGGATTTCATGTGAGACTAAACAGGATTACATGTGTTGGGAAGGGTAGAGAATGAAGTGGCAGTCATCTCACATGATGGAAGGAAATTTTTTGTTTTAATAAGTTGTTTCAAATATTTATCATCCATAATTTAATGTGTAAGTTAAAAACTTTAACTCATAGAAATCCAATGTGTGAAGTGATTCCAGATTAGAGATGAATTTCCTTGGAGAATAGAAATCAATCAAAACACCTACTTTGGGGGCTTCACAGATCTCTGACTCTTTCTTGCTATCTTCAGCAGTATAATTAAAAATCAGGGGCAAACCTAAGGGATGAACAAACTTCTTGTATGTGAAATTGTGAAGTAAACTCCATGTGGCAATAGCTGAGTGATAGAGCTCTTCCTACTTGCAGGTATTTTTGTTTGTTTGTTTGTCTTTTTTAGTTGGTGTCAGCAACGTTTTGGTTTTAAAAACACCAATGAGTCAACTCACTAACTGAACCAAACCCAACAAAACAAACCAGAAAAGAGAGACAAAGATGATGATGTTGAAGAGAAACACTTGTATTTCACAGTTCTGCTCAGGACTAGTTTTTCCTGAAACATTTTTCCATTAAGTCACACAGCAGCTTATGATATCAATTCATGGTTCATTAAAAACCTTTCTCCTGCCTGGAGCTCTATTTGCAGTCAGTGGGAACACAAATGGAAAGAGATTTTAGAGTGATGGTGTGTGGGTTCTTACTGTGAGTGAAATCCCATTCAGGATGACTGAAGGGCTGATTTGTGCAAGTTATGGATGCAGTATTGACCCTAAATAGGTGCTGGGTTCAACTTTGGGAAGAACTGGAAAACCTGTGGGAGATTTATATTCATATGTCAAGGCAATGCTTTTAAGTTATGGCCAACCAAATTGTTTTAACAGTGTGCAAAGAAATAATTTAGTTAAGTAATTATAAAGAAAATGTTGGGCTTCCCTGGTGGCGCAGTGGTTGAGTCTGCCTGCCGATGCAGGGGATGCAGGTTCGTGCCCCGGTCTGGGAAGATCCCACATGCCGCGGAGCGGCTGTGCCCGTGAGCCATGGACGCTGAGCCTGCGCGTCCGGAGCCTGTGCTCCGCAATGAGAGAGGCCACAACAGTGAGAAGCCCATGTATCGCAAAAAAAAAAAAAAAAAAAAAAAAAAAAGAAAAAATGTTAAAACCAAAGATTTTTAGATTTAATCCTGTTTCTGGGATTTCCTCATTTTATTTTCATCTTCTACAACCTCAGTGCCTCAGTTCTTATCGTCTCAGAAATGGGGAGATCAATGCTGCTTCACGAGGTTACTAGAAGAAACAACTTAAGAAATAGGTTTGGGGGATCAAGAGGTACCATCTTCCAGTTACAAAATAAATGAGTCACAGGTATGAAATGTACAGTGTGGGGAATATAGTTAATAATAATGTAGTATCTTTGTGTGGTGACAAAGAGTAACTAGACTTCCTAGTGATCATTTTGAAATGTATAGAAATATCAAATCACTTTGTGATTGAACTAACATAGTGCTGTCGGTCAATTATACTTCAAAAACAAACAAACAAAAAAAATAGAAAAAGAGATCAAATTTGTGATTACCAGAGGCAGGGGTGGGGAGAGGGGGAATTGGATGAAGGTGGTCAAAAGGAACAAACTTTCAGTGATAAGATAAATAAGTACTATAAATTCAATGTATGACCTGAATAATATAATTAACATGGTTGTGTATGTATGAAAGTTGTTCAAAGAATAATCATGAGTTCTCCTCATAAGTAAAATATATTTTTTTTCTTTTTCTTTTATTATGTATCTATATGAGTTGCTGGATGTTCACTAAACTTATTGCAGTAACCATTTCACAATGTATGTAAGTCAAATAATTATGCTGTACACCTTAAACTTATACAGACCTGTCTGTCAGTTACATCTCAATAAGACTGGAAGAAAAAAATGTTATTGCAGTCATTCTGCAAGGATGAAATATTAAAATTTTGGAAAAATTATTTATATCAATGCAAAAAAGATTGTCGATTGGATTTATTGATAACTCTGATATTTCGCCTGTTCTTTTGGGTTATGTTCCTTTGACATATCAATAGTTTACTTAGCTGCTCTTTTGGAGATGTTCTGATTGAAAATTTAACCAACATTTCTTTCCTTATTCATATAAGTTCTTTCAGTTTTTAAACATCTCTTCTTTGATCTAAAGCTTTTTTGGAGGCTTTTATTTTTTCTAGAATGTAAGCTAGAATCATGGAGAAGAATTTTCTGCAGTACTTTAGTCTTGTTTATAAGAGTAAGTTCTTTAAAAATTTCATAACTGATGTTTCCAAGGGTTCACAATTAAATATTAATACATTGGGGTTGAACTACAAAACACCAGTTTCTGGAGGAAAGAGTCAAATAGTCAACAAATCAACAAATGGTGAGAGCTAGTGAATACTCTGAGCTAGCTATTTATCATTGGTGTTTGGTAATTGTGATTTATTGGGGAAAGTTACAATTCTCTGAGTTCATCAGGCTTTCACTTCTGTATTGTGGCCCAGGCTTACTGCATTTGTTTGTAACATAAATCATGTCCGGATACCAAAGACTACAGACCTGCTAACCTTTAAGCTTTTGATTTTTTTTTTTGTTTTCTTTGTATTCTTTGTGTTTCCTTATTAGGAAATCTTGATGCTATGCTCTAATGCATATTATTTTCTTAAAAGAAATGTTATCCAGAAATATGATTTGATATAAGGGTTACTAGAAGACAGGTGAGCTTCAAATTTATGGCATTTGACATCTCTTTTTTTTTAAAAAAAAAAAAACCTCTTCTTGGTGTCATTTTGGATCAGAATCACCTACTCAAAGACTGTTGTTTCTTGAAATCCTGACAATAAGAAGTTCATTAGCTCGTATTGTGGATAGTTAAAAAATTAGCATACTAAATATTGCTTTAAGTTACAGGTTACTGTCTCCCTTCTTTTATGAAATCCCCTCAGAATGCTTTGCTCTTAAATCTTTACTTGCTAGGTTCCTTCCTGTCATTCAAAGTTCACATCAAATGTCATTTCCTCAAGTAGGAAATGATGTCTAAAGCTCTAATGCTTTCTAAAGTGGTCCCCTGCCATTACTCTCCATCACATTACCTTATTTTATGTCAATATCTGAAATCATCTTACCTATCTGTTTCCTTTTTTATTGTCTGTATCCTCTCAGTAGGAGGAAACCTTTGTGAGGGCCGAGATCTTGCCCTTCTTGTTTTCAGCTGTATCCTCAGAGCTATATCCCCAATTTGGGACTCAGGATGTAATAGACACTCAATAAATACTTAAAAAAATTCAATAAACAAATTAAATTGGAATTACCAAGAGATTTTTCCCCTGCAGTTTACTATGTGTATAATCTTGAGCACATTCTTTGATCCCATTCATCTTATTTCTTTCTTTGTAGAATATTGAGTTGAGGAACATGACTTAAAAGGTTGCTTTAAGGTTGAAAAGCGTGACAGCTTTAACTTTGACAATTCCATTTAAATTAGTGCAGTTTAATGTCAAGAAAGCGCTTTGCATTGGGTTACTCTACTAGCAGACATCTGTAATATTTCAGCCAAATTATTGTTTTCCTTGGATTTTGAGAGGAAAGTTTCTTACCTTATATTTTTTCCTCTCTTGGATACTTCCTTTCTGCTATAACATTGACTTGACATCATGGTATGGAAGAAAAAAGGCCACTGTTTAAAAGGACACCTATCATCTCTGGCTGTGCTCTGTCAGGACTTGATCAAACTTGGCTTAGTGTTACTGAAGTTAAGCTCAAGAGATGTTCCTGAATCTCCAGTTCGCTCTGAGTGATCAGGGGTCTTTGAAAGGGCTCAATATCTACTCTTCATTTTTTCCACAGTTCAAATTCAAAGCCCAGATTTCAAGTGACTAAGATAAACAGATGACAAGTGGCTTTTTTCGCCTCCTATATTTGACCACACTATGTATTCTTATGATATATTTTAATAACCCTATTTAAAATAGGATAAGAAATCTGATCCTTCTTATTCTCTTCTCATGTTAATTTTCTCCTTGGTACTTAGCAATTTATCACCATCTAATATCACACACACACACACACACACACACACACACACACCCCTTATTTATTTATCTTCATTTTGTTTTTCTTCAGTAGATTGGAAGCTCCACATGAGAATATTTTTCTATTTTTGCCTGTTTCCTCCCTGTGTGTCTATGGTGTGTCACGTACTAGAAATATAATAAATATTTGTTGAATGAATATTTACATATATAATTTCTAGACACTTTTTTTTCCATTAAATCTATTATCAGAAAAGCAGGACCTATGATTTCTCATTAAAAAAATCAGTCATTATTTTGGAACTTAATTTTGTCATTGATTAGTGTTCACTGTATATGTTAAACTCTACAATTTTTCCTTTGGAATGGGAATTGAGAAAAAGTCCATAAGAAGATATTCAAATTAGCTTGCATGCAAACAGTCAACCTTACAAGATTCTGATGAATAGAAAAGAGAGCATTTAAGAAAAAAAAAGCTTCCATGGGTATATAGTTTAATGATCTCACACAGAATGCTTCCTATTTTTTAAATCTTCATTAAAGAAGAAGAGAGAAATTTTGTTTATTCTTTTGATCACCGTACTTCTTAGTTTCTACACTATGAAGTAGGAGGAAAAGGTTTGTTTTTTACATGAGTTAAAATTTCCATAAATTTCATTTTTTTTTTCAGGATAATTTGAGCTTTTTGAGTGCTAAGCACCCCGTTCCTTTCTCATACTTAACTAGATTAATCTCAGGAGGGAAAACATGTTGAACAGCATTTTCTTCTTTCCAGTAAATCAAATTAAGGGTTGTTCAACATGTCAAGCAGGATGGGGGAGCTCTGTGAAGTGTTTTTTTCCCAGAAGAGCAGGCATCCACTATTCATAAGACTCTAGCAAGCAGAACAACGAAGAGAACTAAATAGCAAATTGCCAGGACTTAATAAAAATCTGAATGATCTTTCCTTCTTAAAGGAAAAGGGTCACTGATCCAAAGCATGCTATTGACACGAACAAGAAAGAAAAATGAATACATGGACTTGGAAGAGTGAATTTTAGGTTAGTTAAACTGAACCCACCTGTTGTCCCCAATTATTTTATTTTTCAAAAAGTGAACCCAAAGTGTTAGAAATCCCAGATTATAGAAAGATCTTTTTTTGGAGTTAAATGAACCAAAAGCATAATTTCCCCTTCTGAAACACATCCCAACCATTCAATTTCTCACTATTCATTCATACATTCCAGGGGCCTATTGTCTACGAGACAGACCAACCTGGAAATAATTACAGTGGTATGACAAATGTCCTAATAAAAATGTGGACAATGTACAGAGAAGGATTTGGTTAACGCTGCCTGCAGAATTTAGACAAAGCTCTTGTCAGAGAGTGACATTTGAACCACGTTTTAAAGAATAAGGAGGATTTTTCCAGCAGGACAACGTGGAAGGAACATATTGACAAAAAGGAGATGGCTTTTTCAAAGCAATCAGTATGAAAAAGAGCAAATAAAAAGTGTGTAAGTCCTTACTTGTTTCACAAAAGGCTTGTAGTTCATTTTCCTGAAGGCTAATATTACTTTTTTTTTTTTTAACAATTATATACCTGCTTTTCATGTCTAGCCCAATAAAGTCTCCAATAACCAAATTTAGATGACTAAAACCAGAGTGTCAGGGAGACATACTTTTAATGGGAATCATTTGTTTAAATCACTATGGTGAAGAAATGTGTTCACTTGTCAGTTAAATAGCCTAGATGCTCTGCAAGCATTTCCAAGATAGCTATTCACAATGATTGGTCCTCTTGTGGGTAAAATGCTGCCGTTTCCCCATTGCTGGTGATGGAATGTCTTGATTAATATCTCTCACTTTTCTTCGGTCTCCCTCCTGGGTGTTTTGGCCATGACTTCATGGGAATTCAACCGTTGCTTGGTAGAAATATTTGTAGAGTTGTTAGGACAGCTCATACACTCCTTGAAACAGATGTTTGTTTGCTCCCATTACTCCTTCGGCCCTCTTGCCTCCTTTCTTAGCTGCCTCGCCTGTTTCCCATCACCTTCTTCCTGTCCCCTCAAAAGGAGGTAAGACTTGTCCAAGCTATGATCTCTCTACTCATTTTTCTTAATCCTTATCATTTACTCAATACTGTAGATGTTATAAAATTAAAGAACTATCCCAAATCTGATTATTCTTGCTTATACTTTAAGTAAATGTACAATTATTTGAGTTTTAAGGTTGTAATAGAAGTATTTTTGGAAATATTAATAATGCTTTCTATTTTATGATAAAATATTTTCTATTATGTTATGATAATATTAAATTTGATTTAATTAATCTTTATGAACTGGTATAGCATCATGAAAAATTATTATAATATTTAATAAAGTAGAATATTAGTCTTTACATATAGCTCTTAAGTGTATACGTACACATGGGTGATGAAAAGAATAAAAATCCTATTGCACAGACTCTTTTATTTTTCTGTTTATGATACTTGTCACATCTAAATATAAATTATGATAATTATTACTTAGGCCAATAAGCATTAAACTCCATAAATGAAACATTCACCTTTTCACTCTTCTTACACATGCCTGAAATATATGAAACGAAGTACAGCCAACATATTAATCGCCCATTTAGCCAAGAAACGAAAAATAAAACTTTCTCAAAATATAAACAAAGATTTTAAAAAAGTTTTTACGTTTTTAAAACTAATAGATATCGATAATATTTAAGATGGGGGGTTTAAGTGATCACCTTTTTTTTTTTTGCGATATGCGGGCCTCTCACTGTTGGGGCCTCTCCCGTTGCGGAGCACAGGCTCCCGACGCGCAGGCTCAGCGGCCATGGCTCACGGGCCCAGCCACTCCGCGGCATGTGGGATCTTCCCTGACCGGGGCACGAACCCGTGTCCCATGCATCGGCAGGTGGACTTTCAACCACTGCGCCACCAGGGAAGCCCTAAGTGATCACCTTTTGTATCTATATTTAAACATGATTTAATGAGAGTTATTGGTTTGGAATGCATAGTTACATTAAGGGGCATTGTTTAGTTGGAAAGAAATTGAATTATCCTGTAAACACGACTTTTTGTGGGATGCAATTTGATCTCAAGTGTTGTCATTTCCACAGAATTATTAATTTTTGATATCACATGATGATAGTTAACACTTACTTTGTATAGGCATCATTCTAAGTGTTTTATATTTATCTACTTATTTGATAATCAGAACTGCCCTATGGAGAAAGTACTGTGGATCATCCCTGTTTAGCAGATAAGGAAACTGAGGCACTCAGTGGTTAAGGTCCAGGCCACATAGCTAGTGAGAAACTTCTGGCTTCAGCTCTCTGCAGTTTGTGCTAGTAACCACTGAACTCTATTTTTTTAAATAATTAGGTGTCCTGTTGGACTACTCCTTCTACTAAATTAGTTGTGTATTAAATGTTTGAGGAACATTTAATGAGTGACTGAAAATTACATATATAAAATCATGATCAATCAAAAGCCAGCCATCCTGGAGGTTGGAGTAGAGAGAAGCCTTTTGTGCTAATCCAGGTGAATTGTGATGAAGGCTAGAGAGGAGGATGGATAGAAGAGAGGTGAAAGATGAAATCCTTTTCATTTGGTGACTGATTGATTAAAGGTGGGGGAAGATTGAAAGGGTATAGTCTTGAATGGTTCCTTTGATTCTAGTCTGGCAACTGGGTATGGACAGTGGGATCATTAAGATAGAGGACACAAAACGTGAGAAGTGGGCACATTCAGGAAGATTGGGTTGTTTGTGTCTAGAATTCAAGGTTGTAGCTTGGTATTTAGATATATGTTTGAGAGCATATTTGATTGACCTTCAACTAGACAAGGAAAAGAGGTCCCCTGAAACACTAGATGTGTCTCTCTTAAGCTCCTTGTGTCTCAAGTGGACATTCCCCTTGAGTCACACTTCTGATCGTTCTAGGGCATTTAATATCAGCTGTATTTTCCCTTGAGGATAGAATCAAATTCCCAAGGCAACCATTTGCTAATTCTAAAAGACTGATCTAATCTTTGTGGAGATATGCTTCACTGGCCAACCATAGACAGGGTTTCAGGTAAGAGGACTTTAGTTGTTCATCTTAATTGGTACCATAAATGGAATCAGAAGCAGTTTAGATATAACATAATTAATGTGGGGTGGGCATAAGGCAGAAGCAGAGTCCTGTGTTGCCTGTTCTTAGAGACAAGCAGAGGAGACACCAGAATTGGGATAGACCAATGCGGTGGTCATGGAGTTGCATTTCTCATCTGTCCCAGCAAGAAAATTGCTGTGAGGAACAGAGCTGCCTACCTAACAATCTCCAGTTACCACAACTTTGGGCTCCATAGGGGCATTCACACCGTGGCCAATGACTAAGCACAGCGGTAGTGCTAGATATAGCAGTCCTGCCATAAATGGGAGTCCATTCATGGACATTCTTTGCTCACGAGCTTCCTGTTAACCTGACCAAGACATTTTCAAAACTTCACTGTAGTCTGAGACTTTTTTATCCAATTCTCTTCCCACTCTTCTTGCACAAATGTCTGACCTGCACTGTCGTTGGAAAGTTCTTCCCGTCTATTCCTGCTTCCTTTATCTTAATTCTACATAGGCCTTTCTCACAATAAAGCTCTTACACATCTAATCCCATCTTGGCATCTATTTCTCAGAGGACCCGAACCCGGTTATGGGTTAAAATGACAAGAGTTTCTATGTGACATATAAGCATATATTACTTACCATGTCTCAGATGATACTCCTATCCTCACCTTTGGGCTAAAGATGATCTATTACTGGTCATCCCTGGATAAGAGGCCTTCTGTTTAGCCTGGCCAAAAGAGCACATTGACATACATTCTTGAAAGTCACAGAAAGATAAAGATATACATAAAACTAGTTTTGAGATTATTTTAAGCAAACGGTCACACAAATTCTTGAAGTTGGCAATTGTCTAAGTTTCTGAAGGATAGATAATTGAACGATGGGAGTGAAAGTTGACAGCTGATCCCTGTGGAACACGAACATAAATGCAAGGGGAGAAAGAGGAATTCACAAGGGCAACCAGAGAGAATAAGTAAAACGATAGCAGTAAATGGGAGAGGTGACATGCAGGCCACTGGATAAGAAAGGGTTCAGAAGTAAGGAGCAGTCAGCAGTGCCAACTACCAAAGAGAAAGCAAAGAAGAGAAAGACAGAGTCTTTTCACCGATCTGATACTATGGGTGTTATTAGTGACCTTAGCAGGAGCAGTTTTACTGGAGTGGGGAGGACAAAAGTGAATAGCAGTATGTTCACGAATAAGAGCTATGGTAGTGGATAGTATGAATATAGATGTTTATTTTAAAAAAATTTATTATTTCGTAAAGGAAAGAAGAGAGAGAAGAAACAGAAAGAAATGCAAACTTAGGGCCAACTTTTTTTTTAAACATAGGAGAAATTTTCTGTTGGATGAGTGGTTTTGGGCCCATCATTTAACTATCCCATGATTCAGTTTCTTCATCTGTAAAATGAGGGGAGTAATTATGCTTTCTCGGTGTTCTTTTGAGGGATAAAGGAGCTGATATACATAAAATACTGGAAGAGTGCCTGTATTGCACATCCTAAAGCCAATGAAATGTTTGCTTGTACGTAAAATTGCTTGTATGTAAAAGTAAATGAAAAATATCTACGGAGAGGGAAGTTTGGAGTTTTAGGTTTTCCTTCAGAGACAAAAGGAAATGAGGAATAAAGTTTCAAATTAATAAATAGATTTTTCTTTTTATCCTGATAGTTCCCATGTTCTCATGGAGGAATGAAGGTCTCTGTATGAACAGTAGATCTTCTTACTCTTTCCTGGCTAGCTAGTGTCAAAGCTTCCATGAATAAGCTAGCAGGTAATGGGTTGGAAGTTTTGAGGAAAGAAGTGAAGTTTAGAGCATCTGCTGAGAAGCAAAGGAAAGATGAATGGGGTAAGGATAGATAGAAGGGCTGCTGGGATTATTAATGTACATGCTTAGAAATTATTAATTCATATGGGCTTTCATCATCAAGCTCCCTGAGTGATATTCTTTAGCAGGGTTCAGTCATCTGGGATAAAGAACAGGCAAGTTAGGCAACTGGATTTATCCAGATCTATACTATTCCAGGGCAAATGAGGTGGAGAAAGCAAGAAAGCAAGAAAACAAGAGTTTGAGGAAAGGACCAGGAAATATTTATGTGATAGGCCTAAGAAAATGGGTTAGAAAGGTATGGAAGTAAGCAGGCAATTAGGAAGCATTGATGGGTACCACGGCCAGAGAGTCTCTATGAGGGTAAGAAATAGAGAGGTTTGGAAAGATGAGTTTGTGAAATGATCTTTGTAGTGGGAGAGTGAAATATTGGAATTTAATGAACAATATGTGGAACTTTACAAAATATCAGCCATGTTTTATAGGAACTGATGGTGTGAAGATAAGAAAATTACAGACATGGAGGAGATCAAGAAGCAGTTGTCTAACATAGTAAAACTATCAAAATGAACATGGATGTCAGCTAGGATGATGGCAAGACCATGGGTCTATCCTCATGGAAGACCATGACCTACTGATAAAAAATCATTAGTGGGTCCAGCCAAAAGAGGAACACAAATTTGCCCAGGATCTCCTGTAGCACTTTTAAGAGAGCCATTATTCTACTCTGATTAGAGCTTACATTTCTTTATTTTCTTTCTCTTTTCTCATTCTTTTCTTTACTTTTTACACACACACACACACACACACACACACACACACACACACACACACATAAACAGAACAAAACAAAAACCAACCAAATTAAAAAAAAAACAAACTAATCTTCTAGGATCTGGGGCTAAAATATTGAGAACAATAAAGTTTATTTATAGAGAGTGAAATTTTCAGGAGCCTCCAAATGCATTCATTAAAAAAAACATTATGGGGTTTCCCTGGTGGCGCAGTGGTTGAGAGTCCGCCTGCTGATGCAGGGGACACGGGTTCGTGCCCCGGTCTGGGAAGATCCCACATGCCGTGGAGCGGCTGGGCCCGTGAGCCATGGCCACTGAGCCTGCACGTCCGGAGCCTGTGCTCCACAACGGGAGAGGCCACAGCAGTGAGAGGCCCACGTACCGCAAAAAAAAACCCAAAAAACATTATGTACATTTCTGCTCATTAACAAAATAAAGATTAGTGTCCCTTACGAAACATTTAAATTTTACTGCCAAATTATTGTAATGATGTTTTTCTAGGCCTAGACATTCTGGAAAATACAGCTTCTAATAAAAAATTCTAAAAGCATCCAGAGAGAAAAATTCCAGATTTCCAACTGAAGTGCATCCCTGAAGCTGATTAAACATTAATATAATATGAACACACACCCATTTATAAAAAGTAGACCATCAAAGGTCATTTTTTTTTATAGACCATCAAAGGTCATTTTTTTTTTTTAAGCATAGGTCTTCTTAGAAGCCCATATGATTTAAATTTATTTATTTATTTATTTATTTATAGTGCGTTGGGTCTTCGTTTCTGCGCGAGGGCTTTCTCTAGTTGTGGCAAGCGGGCACCAGTCTTCATCGCGGTGCGCGGGTCTCTCACTATCGCGGCCTCTCTTGTTGTGGAGCACAGGCTCCAGACACGCAGGCTCAGTAATTGTGGCTCATGGGCCCAGTTGCTCCGCGGCATGTGGGATCTTCCCAGACCAAGGCTTGAACCTGTGTCCCCTGCATTGGCAGGCAGATTCTCAACCACTGCGCCACCAGGGAAGCCCAGAGGTCCTGCTTTTGAAGGTAGAAGATTAAGGAAACAGATATCCTGAGGGTGACTGGCTGTTACTGCTAACTTCAAAATACTCTTGGTTTCAGTTATTTTTTTCAAATGTCATAAAATCCTGTAGTCATTCCAATCATTTCATGCCTAAAGTTTTCCCCATAGAAATAACCTATTTTTCAGGACAGTGTTATAAAAGGAATGAAGTGAAGGTCTGTTAAACATCTGCAGAAGATCTGTGAGATGAAAGACTTGGTTGCTTTGTGATATGTTTATTCCTTTCTCCTGCTAGCTTGCTGGAGTTCCTTCTAACCAAGCATTTTCTTCACTGAAAAAAAATGAGCTCTCTGAAATATATCTAACCTCAGGAAAGACACAGTCTTTGCTTGAAGTTGATTAAACAGCCAAATATGACCCCCAGAGAAATACCTATCATTTAGACCAGTGGTGGGTACATTGAATGGTGTAACTAATTGCAAGCAACTGAAATAAACTAATTTAAGTAGTAAAGAAATTTATTAGGGAATAGGTGACTGGTCATAGAGTCTCCAAGAGGACCACAGGACTGGCCTGGGGGAAGGCAGCCAGGGACAATATCTCAGATTGTGCCCCCCAGAACTACACATAAACTATCACCACAGGGTACAGCCAAAGTGGCCACAGGGTACCATCAATGCCATGGCTGAGCACTTGTGTCCCTGTGAACTGGATGCAGTTGCTAATTCTGCTGCCTCCCCCACCTTATTACAATGGATTGTATGTGCACTCTATTTGCTTGTATCCCCATTTCAAAATTCAAAGTTCAGGGAAGGCACATGTGATTGCAGGAGCCTAGGTCTTGCCCTAGCTTCAGGGGAGGCTGGCATTCTCCAGTTATACAATGGGAGGTAGTCTTTTCCATAAGATAGGCATGGGACTTGTACATAAAAGGATGATCGGTTCACAGATGACCTGAAGGAATAAAAAATGTCTGCTACAGTCAATATTTGTTTGACTTCGTGTAGATTGTGTTATAAAAGAATGTCTAATTTCTTAAGTAGTTAGTAAAATCAAAATGCGTTTGGAGTAAGAAGGTCTGGGTTCAAATCAAGACATGAACATCTAAGCTCATCAAACCTTAGTATTCTCTTGTGTGTGTGTGTGTGTGTGTGTGTGTGTGTGTGTGTGCATACATACACTTAGATGGAATAATAATTTGTCTTTTTTTTCTGCCTCACATTATTATTGGGGGAGTCCAATGAGATGTGTGTGAAAAGAATTTGAAAATATGAAGGGATTTAGAATCATGTAAAACCAGATTCAAATCCAGGCTCTACCTCTTATTAGATGTCTGACCTCAGGCATGTTATTTAAATTAACCAAACTTCAGTTTCCTAATATGTTAAATGGGGATAAAAATTGCTATTTTTCAGAGTTCTTAAGAAGCTTAAATCGGATAATGTAATTAGAACTCAGAACACACATGACACATAAAAAGCACTCAGCAAAGGATCGTATTTACGTACACAGGTACACACGCAGACACAGAAACGTATGTCCTTTACCCAACTAAATCTATTATCTAGTTGACATGGAAAAAATATATTGTTTATATACTTTCGAATATTTTCTTGTTGCTGCAAATTAATACGTCTTAGTAAACATTTAACGTGCTTTAACTTAACTTGTATCTATCTATGTCATGCTAATTATGTAACTTCATTTTACACAGAGTGCTCATTAAAAAATCCCTAAACTCTCTTTCAGACTCTCCTCCCATCTCTCATCTAAATATACTCTGTGTTCTCCATGTATGGCAAACATTGTATGGTAACATCGTGTGTTTACCTGTTCACTTAAATATTTATGTATTATACCAGGTACCACGCTAGTCAATGAATACTGAGTGGTGAGTTAAGAGGCCATCATATACTGAAGGAGACAAGAAATAAACAAGCAAACAGGCACTGTAAACATAAACCGGATCATGCCACAATGCTGAGAACTGAACATATGTAATTGAACATCAAAGCTAAAGACCTTCTGAAGCCCCTACAAAGCCCACTTCTGACCTCTTTACTCACAGAACAATTTTTACTAGTCTCCCCAACTTGTATTTTGTCCCAGCCATGCTGGCATCCTTGGGTTCTTTGAACACAAAAGCTGTGCCCCACCTTAGTGCTTTTATACTGGCTGTTCCTTCTGCCTAGAGTATATGCTTCCCTAGTTATTATAGCTAATCCTTCAAGTCCCGCTTAAATATCACCTTCCTAAGGTTACCTGAACCGCCCTACTTAAATGCAACTCTCCCATTTCTCTACCTTGCTACTCCTGACCCTCTTTAACTTGCTTTGTTTTTTTCCATTGCACTTATAAACTTCTATAATACTGTATAATTTACTTATTTATTATCTGTTTCCCCTTACTGTTGGTGTTGCATGTGGGCAGGGAACTTTGCTTGGCTTCACTGTTATATCCCATGTGATTATCACATGCCCTGGAACACAGTAGACATTTAATAGAAACCTTTTGAATAAGAGAACAAAGAAAAGAAGTAATTTTAGTATACAGAATTGGGAAAGAAATAAGCCAGATACTAAGATAAAGACTAACAGTCTAGGAGAGGCGTATTCCAGATAGGAAGGCCAGAAGAGGCATCCTTAAAGCTACTTTTAAGCTGCATTGTGAACAGCAACTGAAGGATGTGAAGGGAAAATGTTGCGGGTGGAGGCCAGACATTCATTTATTCAACACATATTTTTTGAGTTCCTACTTGGTTCCCAGCACTGCTCTAGGTGCTAAGAATTCAGTGATGAACAGAACAGATAGAATCACTGATCTTATGAAGCTGATATTCTGGGAGTGGAGGCAGAAAATAAAAAAGGTAAGGAAAATATATAGCATCTTACAAAATGATAAGTGTTAGGGAGAAAAAGAAAGCAGAGGAGGAGGACAGAAAGTGTCAGTGGCACACGGTGAAGATGAAATTGAAGGAGAGGATAATACTAGAGATGAGTGGCTATCAGATGACTGTGGAGGTGAGGGAAAAGAAATGGAAGGAGTTAATTCTTTATACTTGTTTCTTGGCCAAATTATGTGCTGAAGATACAGAGTATGGCAGTGGGGTTGACCTGTGGGATTGAAGGAGAGGTAACCCACTGTAGAGAATGGAAATATTGCTGTCAATAAAGTCAATTAAAATGTCTGTTTCTACCCTGATCCAGCAATGTGCTTTCCATTTGCATATTATTTTTGGTCATACCTCACTCAGCCACTGTCTGTTGTAGCCATTAAGTGGAAAATATTACTAGAATCCTATCGAAGTTTGACGGTTAAGTTGATGGATTTTGTGAACTGATATCTAACTTTAATTTCTTTTTATTCATGGAAAAAAAAATCACATAACTTGAAAACCAGATGCTAAATTGCTAAAGAACCCAGAAGACTATGTACTTGCATAATTGAAGAACTCAAGCAGAAAGGGTATTTCAGTTACAGAATAGAGTCCCAAGTTACGTTCTTAAATAAATTTAAGGGAGTTAACAGAGCATTTCAAGATTTTTGTTCCATTTCCCTTTACTTAGGAAAAATGAATATATTCATAAGCCATTAAGGTGATTCAGAAAAACAAATTAAAAATGTATTTTTCAGTTTAAAGATTAGAAGTTAAATTGTCAATAAAAGGAGCCAACCTTTAAATAATGATACTTGTTTGATATCACATGAAAGATTCATCACTTGATACTCTTGATGAAATGAAAGGCGGACCACTTTCCCTAAACAGTTGGAGTTGTGGAGTGCTGTAAAACTAATCAGATACCATTTTCTCTTAGAAACAGAGTCAGATTTTTACAATTTAGTAATCACGCTGGAAATTTTCACAGAAATGACTTGAGGGAAAAAGAAACATCTGGAACCTTTGTAGCATATGTCTGGAGAGCAGGGAGGGACTGAGAGATCTGTCAGTGGAGTAAATGACTGCCTGCCTGGGAGATCCTGTCCCCAAGTATTTCCCCACAGGCCTGTCTCTATTGTGAAATTCCACCATTAGCAATCCATTTCTTTGTTTAAGCTTTGTGTTTCTATAGGGTCCAGAACTCGTTCTATCTCCCTCTCTTCCCTTCCCAATCAAATATCAGTGTTCTTCAGGGTTAACACTGTGATCTTCTCTTCTGTGTATTTTCTTTCACTGCTGTCATTTTGAGCCACCTGTGCATCGATGATTCTCCAAACTTGATTTACTGCTTTAGACTTAAAACCAAGTCTATTGGATATAATAATAATGATGATGATGATAATAATAATGTTAATGATAATAAGAAATGTTACTTATGAATGACTTTACAGACAGCATATATCAGGAACTAGACTAAGAACTTTAAAATAGGATTCCATTTGATCTATTAACTCTGTGAAGTTTACAGAGGAGGAGACCAAAGCACATTAAATCTAGATAATTTGTCCAGGATCTCATGGCTTACAAGGGGAACAGCTGTGACCTAAAGCCAGATCTTTCTGATTCCAACATGCTTGCTTTAATCACCACCTTATACTAACATCCCACTCAGATGCGCCACTGGAACTTCAAAATCAACATAGCTAAACAAATCTCATTTTATTCCTCCCCCACCTCCTCCTTCTCCCACGTTCTGGACCCTAATTAATGGTCCCATCGTCTACTCGAGTACCAGTCAGAACCTAGGAACAGGGCCAGCTTCACAGATGTGTGACCTGTGCAGTGGAGTGAACGCCACTCCAGAAGCGCCCCATGCTTTGCTTAATGCTCAGCTGTTGCTGTCTTGAAACTCCTAATAACTTTTGAAGAATTTCACTTTGCACTGGGCTCCATAAATTACATAACCAGTCTTGCCTGGGGGGTGGGGATCATCTTTGATTCCTTCTTTCCTTTCACACATTTCTCTCACTCTTTCCTTCATCTTTAATTCGTCGGTAAATCCTGTTGATTCTCCCTCTTAAATCCCACTTGAACCTCTCCCCTCTTCTTCATATCGACTTTCCCTGCCTTAATTTAGGTCCTCATCATGCTTTTCCTGGATTACTGTCAAGTCTCCTGTCTCCCTGTCTCCTGTCTCAACTTCCTATGATTGGTCCTGAACAGTTTTTGGAGGGATCGCTTAAAAACATACTTGTTAATACTACTCCTCTGCTTGCAACCCTTCAGTGACTTCCTACTTCCTGTTGGAATAAAGGGCAAACTTCTTATTACGGCATGTAGGGCTCTCTAAACTCTGCCCTTTATCTGTTTCCTTAGCAGCACCTCTTACTGCCTTTCTGCTCACTCGTTGTTTTGCAGCCAAATTGGGGAAAAGAGGCAACTGGCAGCCCTATTCCCTACACCAACCAGGACTCGTAATACACCTTTATTATTAAAGCAAACACCCATATGAGCCTAGGCCATAAAAATGGCTGTTTCTGTAGTTCAGTAATGATTGTACATCTGCACTTTTCTGTGGTTCGACTTATATTTTGTTGAGATTTCTTGACACTTTTACTTGATTGTGAGTTAAGGGCAGGAACTATTTTGTATTCAACTTCATGCTTCTGTCCTTGAGGATAATTCCTGGCATAAAATAGGTGAACGAACTTCATGGGAGGAACCACAAAACAGAACAAATTGTGAGAACATGATAAACTTGAATTGGAAATGTTCACTTTTAATTATAAAATCCTTTCTTCCTTATGTTTATAGAGTCTTGTTGGTTTTAAGTAAAGTAGAATCTCTGACTCAAAGGGAAGTAAAGTATTTCAATATGAGCTCAATCGATCTGGACTGTTTCTTATACAGTCATTGTCAGAACTTAGTTCATAAGACCAGTTACTAGAGCTTAGAATTTCATTAAAGAAAAATTGTGAGACAGGGGCTTTTGCAGATTTGAAGTGACTAATCTAGGCTGATACACCCATAGGTTTAGAAGAAAAGCATTGGTGTCTGACCCAGGCACCCAGAACCTGTGGGCAGTAAGGACCCTGGGGCTGGCTAAGGAGTACAAGGACCAGCTTAATAGGCTGTCAGGGCAATTCTGGTGCCACTTTCCCAGAAGTGTCTTTGAAATCTATTAATCTTCTGTGGATCACCATGTATCCCCCTAGAGTGATTCCTGGTGTTTCCTGCTTTTGGCTCTAGATTTATCCTTATGACCCGCTTCAGGTTCTGTCCATTTTACCACCTTTGAGGAAATTGGAGCCCAGAAGTTTCTCAGTCTGAATACCCTTGTGGGAAGCCCTCCTTAATATCAGACCTCTGAGACTTCTGGCTTTTGAGCTGGCCTCTCACCACTATGGTTTGGCTTTGCCCAGGAGGAGGGTGCCTAAATAAGGGAGATGCTGTTGACTTGTCTAGGAAGAAGGAAAATATACTAAGTGAGAATTTTTAATTCTCCTGACTAATGGAATTTCTATTTTTATTCCTTTTAACCATTGATTATCTTCATCATACACAGAAGTTGTGCCCACTGAGGGGCTCTACATTGTGAAGTATGAAAAATAAAAGATCTGGTACGTTACTTTGTAATCTCTCTGAGATGTCAAATTCAGCCCTACAACAACTCAATCAGAGAATGATTAGAGGCAAGCTAATATCTGTATAGGTTTCTCTCAGTTACCTTTGGGTGTGATTCCTTTGGGTGGGAGTATCAGGAAGACACACGGAGGAGTTGAGCCTCCAGCTGAGCCTGCTGGGAGCAGGACTAACAGCTTCTGTGGGATTGCTGCCACCTTAACTAGTAGAGGCTTTGATGAGAGGATGAAAGCTCACAAGAAGGAGAGGAAAAAGGGGAGTCCAGGGAATCATTTTATATAAGGGAGAATAGAAATATAAAATTAGAAATAAAGAAAATAGAAATCTAATATAAATATGAAACATAAACATAAAAAATAAATATAAAAATCTTTTTTTTTTTTAATAAGGGGAAAGTAAGTCTCGTTGAGAAATTGAATCCAGGAAAGTTAAACAGTGAGAGTCAAGGTTTCTAAACTAAAGCCTGGAAGAATGGTAGTCTTGCTGGAATTATTTGGAAATGGTAATTGATTGTATTTTATTTGGGGAATGGAGGGAATCAGAGAAGGCAGAGAGGATGCTAACATCTAACTTTGAAGAGTTAGTATCCAATAGAGAGCAGTGTTTCCCAACATGTGACCTGAGAAACACAAATCTTGCCAGGATGTTCACAGATGCTAGAAAGAAAAAGAGGGAGAGAGAGAGGGAGAGAGAGAGAGAAAGAGAGAGAGAGAGAGAGGGAGAGAGAGAGAGAGAGAGAGAGTGAGAGAGAGAGAGAGAAAGGAAGGAAGGAAGGAAAAGAAAAAGAAAGAATGAAATAAGGAAAGAAAGAAAGAAAGGAAGGAAGAAAGAAAGGAAGGGAGAAAAGGAAGAAAAAAAGGAAAAAGAAAGAGATCAATTGGTTATAATTAATTAATTACAAATAAATAGTTGAGAAAGAAAGTCATCTATGGTTAAACATGCTTGAAAAATATCGGGTCAAACCAAAGGAACCCAGTTTTTTTTTTCTATTGTAGGACTTATTGGATCCTCTCTTATAAGAATGTTCAACGTTTGGCAATTCTACATCTGTGACTCTACTTCTGTTTTGTAAATAAGTTCATTTGTATTAATTTTATTTTAGATTCCACATATAAGTGGTATCATATGATATTTGTCTTTCTGTGTCTGACTTACTTCTCTTAGTATGACAGTCTCTAGGTCCATCCATGTTGCTGCAAATGGCATTATTTTGTTCTCTTTTATGGCTGAGTAATATTCCATTGTATATATGTACCACATCTTCTTTATCCATTCATCTGTTGATGGACATTTAGTTTGTTTCCATGTCTTGGCTATTGTAAATAGTGCTGCAATGAACATTGGGGTGCATGTATCTTTTCAAGTTATGATTTTCTCCTGGTAGGTTAATTTTTTTCCTTCTCCTGACTTCACTCCAAGATTTATTTTGAAGGGTAGATGATGCTGAAGTCTCAGTGTATTTCTTCTAGGGCAGCATTGAAATTACCTTTTACAACATTTATCTGTGTGCCCAATCCAATTTGTTCATAGGTGCACTTGTCTCCATATGAGTCATAAAACATATTGTACCTATCATTGTGCAAACATACACACACACACATGCACATGCTCCTAGCTCATGTAGAGAAAGCATGATTCCACCGAAATGAAATGGATTTAACAAATCACATAAGATTTTTATTAGTTTGTATCCCTTTATCATTGCTAAAAATTTTGATATAATTATTAATGTTATTCAAAATCAATTTAAGTATTTAAAAAGTATTTAAATACATGCTTAAATGTTAGTGGGATAAAGCATTATAAAAATCTGGAATTCTCTTTTCACTTCTGTTCTCCGCAAATATTCCATTTTGTTTTCTACTCTATGGTTGATGGAAGCTGGCATTCCATTGATCATTTCACTTAATTTAGCAAATTTATTGCATACTGGGTGTGTGCAATGAAGTGAACTAAGATTCTCAGGAAATACGGATGACTAGTACATTTTCCCCTCATTAACATACACATAGATGAGTGGTCAGCAAGTGAGGGGGCTGTATGTATGTGCCTCAACTACACAGCCTATCCTGGCTGTCATGATGGGGATGCTGTGGACAAAGGAGAGAGCGTAGGGGAGGGTCCCTCTAACCAGGTGGTGGGGTGGTTGTGAAGGACTCCTTCAATGAGCCAGTTCAACCTTGAATTTGGAAAAAGAGACTCAGAGAAGCCAAGGAGATTTCTCCTAAATTTCTGCCATAGGAAGTAACAATATAATGAAGAGTCCAGATCCTAGCCTGTTTTTGAGATAAGGCTCTTTCATGTGATGTCTATTTCCCTTGAGCAAATATTTAACATTACTGAACATCAGTTTCCTCTCCCATGAAATGGAAAAAAATAATATCTTTGAATGTGAGAATTAAAAAATCATAGTTACCATTAGTTGAGCTATTTCTATGTGTCAAGTACTGTTCTTAGCACTTTAACTGGGTTAATTCATTTAATGCTCCATATATTTTTTTTCTTTGGTTATTAGGTATTATTTCTTGCGTGCCAAACTGAGGCTGAGAGAGGTTAAATGATTTAGTAAAGTCACACAGCTAGAAGGAGGTGGAGCTAAGATTCAAATCTTGAGCATGATGCATATTGTTTTCATAGTTTCCAAAAGATCAGTAGATCTCAATAAATGGTGACCTTGGTTATTATTACTGGCTTCCTCTCTCTGTGTGCTAAGATATCCTCCCTCGCTCCCAGATACAATTCCTTAAGACTCTACTTTGATCGTTTTATTCTGAAGTTTTCTTTCTGATTTCTGTTAATAAGTCCAAACTCCTTAGCATGGTATTAGATATTTTGCATAATTTGGATTCTTTCTTACTTCCAAATATTATCTATCACTATTTCCCTAAACATCTCTTCAGATGAATGGGTTTATATATGAGGTCATCTATTCATGTATAGTACCCTTTGGGTAATGGAAATTAGTATCCTGGTTACTGTGAGACTACAGGGAGAGGTGAGGACCATGGTAAATAGGAGGGTGTCTAAATATTTCTACTAAGCTCCAGCCAATGGTGTTCATGGGGAAATAAATATTTGCTGACTATTGCTGGGTCTTTAAATTTTTAACAAAATGCTAGTAATTTGGACTTTTATGTGAAATTTACCAAGTGTTAAGTGTTGTCAACTGATTTAAAAAAATAATGTGTTGGATAATAAGCAAAATGTATCTGTGGGCTGAATCTGGTCTGTGAACTGCTATTTGGAAATGTCTTTTTCTCAAAGTATGTGCAGACTCCTGAATATGATTTGTGTTCCTGTAGCCATGTACTTTTATTCATACTCTTCCTTTTGCTTATAATGCTTGGTTGTCATCTCATTCTATCAGAAATCTTCCCAATAGTTCAGTGTCCAGTGCAAAGGCCGCCATGGACTCTTCCTTGCTCTGTCAGCTTCCTCTGAGTACCTGTAGTGCTTGTTGTGCATGTCTCTTCTTTGATTCTTACCAAATCCTATGTTTTATCATTATTATTGGATATGTCTTATACCTGATCTTTAAAATCTGTAAATTTTGGTAACCATGACTGTATATTGTAGACTGTATATTTTAGCCATAATAGCAACATCTGTCATGGCATCTTGTATGTAGCTCTTGTACAAAACCAAGTAGTAAATGAATGAAATGTTGTATCTCAAAGCATTTGGTTAAAATTATTTTTGCATGTATACAAAAACAAAGTTATAGATATAAAACTAAAGTTTTATTTCATTAATCATGGATGTGGCATTACATTACTTTTAGACATAAACTTTTATTGGTAGAGGAAAATAATTTTACTCTCATAAGTCTGAGAAAATAGATGGTCATTCAGTATCACTTGCTAAATAACATGTGGTATTTAGTATTTTTTAAACTTTTTCCTTCAGGATTTTTACATAATGCACACTCCTTGAGCTTAGGGGTATTTTCAGGTATAATTGCTTTGGAGATGTTGAAAGGAAAGTTGTTTTAAAACATTCTGGGACTTTTGTGGGCTGCTTACTCCTCTCTGCTTCAGATCTATTAGATAAATGTTGTAAGATCTTAAACTTACCTTATAAAGATATTGTGTTCTCAAATTACCTAGAGAAAATGAAAATTTTAAAGTATTCTCAGAGCAATTATTTGAAAGGTCTCATATTTAATCCTAGGTTATGAGTATGGACAGACAAAAAACAAAACAAGGAACTGTAAGAGTGTCAAAATAACAGATCATTTTATTGTTTAGTCAATCTATTGTATGCAAGACAGGCATATACATATATCTATATCTTCCTAGGGATACACACACACACACACACACACACACACACACACACACACACACATATATACATCTTTTATTTTTTTATTATTATTATTTTTTGAGGTGCGTGGGCCTCTCACTGTTGTGGCCTCTCCTGTTGTGGAGCACAGGCTCCGGATGCGCAGGCTCAGTGGCCTTGGCTCACGGGCCTAGCGGCTCCGTGGCATGTGGGATCCTCCTGGACTGGGGCACGAACCCGTGTCCCCTGCATCGGCAGGCGGGCTCTCAACCACTGCGCCACCAGGGAAGCCCTATATACATCTTTTAAAAGTTTAAAATATCTTTCTAGTCTAAGGAATAACATAACACATTCATCTAAACCACATTATGAAAAGGGGAAAGATTCCCCACATCTGTTGGAAATATTAGGGCAGAGATGTTTGAGCTGGTCAGACCTATAATATTTCCTTTGTACTCTACGTGGTATCATGCATGTGGCAGTTTGCTGTGTGCTATAACAAGCTCCCTTTTTGACTGCGATTTGCAAATGTTTCCAGGGGGCTGATCACACTTGTTAAAACAAGGGGGAAATTCCTCTCACCTGAAAGAGTGTATTACCTTTAGGACTGGTGGGATTGTTCTAAGCCCTTAGATGTGAACTTCTAGAAAAGGCCATGACTTTGAGAGGGTAACTGCATGACAATATCTATTGCCCAGCAATACCTTTATGCTCAAATTTTTGAGGACAAAAATGAACTTGGGTCCAAAAATCTTGTGATATTTTTCTGTCTGGGAAAAATGCCATCACTTTTCATGCTTCAATGCAGCAAAGTTTGAGATAAAAGAATATGACTCTTCTCCTTTATTCAACAGCATTTATTGAATTCTACTATATTCTGGTCATTGTTGGCTCTAGGGATAAAATACAAATTAAATTAAAAACTACCTCCTTTCATTCTAGGAGAATGAAACAAATTTCTTAACAATTATAATACAAGATGGTGACTTTTATAATTGAGTCAGATAAAAAGGGGAAAGAAATCCACACTTCCTTTGGGAAACCAGGAGAAATCACAGGAGCTAGGACCTGAAAGTTACATAGACTATGGAGAACAGTATGGAGGTTCTTTAAAAAACTAAAAATAGAGCTACCACATGATCCAATAATTCTACTCCTGGGCATATACCCAAAGAAAACCATAATTTGAAATGATACATGCACCCCAATGTTCATTGCAGCTCTATTTACAATAGCCAAGCCATGGAAGCACTTAAATGTCCATCGACAGACGAATGGATAAAGAAGATGTGGTACATATATACAGTGGAATATTTCTCAGCCATAAAAAGAATGAAATAATGCCATTTGCAGCAACATGGGTGGACCTAGAGATTATCATACTAAGTGAAGTAAGTCGGACAGTGGAAGACAAATATCATATGATATCACTCATATGTGGACTCTTATTTTAAAAAAAAGATACAAATGAACTTACTTACAAAACCGAAACAGACTTACAGGTATTGAATACAAACATATGGTTACCAAAGGGGAAACATGATGTAGAGGGATAAATCAGGAGCATGGGATTAATATACATACACTACTCTATATAAGATAGATAACCAGCAAAGACCTACTATATAGCACAAAGAACTCTACTCAATATTCTGTAATAACCTATATGAGCAAAGAATCTGAAAAAGAATGAATACATGTACATGTATAACTGAATCACTTTGCTGTATACCTGAAATGAACACAACACTGTAAATCAACTATATTCCAATAAAAATAAAGCCATTGGAAAATCCCTTTAAGTGTTACCTTGCTCCTAGATAAGATCTTTGTAATTTTCTCTGGTGATTATATTCTAAGAGGTCATTTTATTTGGCTTGTTAATTGTAAAGCAAATTGTTTAAAAGATAAATTGTGAATTGACAGGTTTGCAAGTGTAAAGAGTCTAAATGGTTATTAGAAAAGATTTCATTGAGCGGATGCGATAATAACTGCTTATATTGGGATTTCTGTTTAAAATGTGTTCTTCTACAATAAAAAAGAAAGTTATGTAGAGATATTCTTGGGAAAATGGGCATGGGAGGACAATTCAGGCAGTGGAACTTTACAAAAGCCTAGCGGCTTGGAGTCAACATAGGTCTAGTTCAGAGAAGCACCAGTAATCTGTGTGGTCATGTGAAGTGGGTGGTGGGAGATGAGATGTGGTCAGAACACAATGGGTATTATATGCTTGCTGAGGGTTGCTAAATTTTATCCTGGAGGGGAATATTCTAATTGCCTTTGACTAGCTCTTTTAGACCAATGATTTAACATTATGTTGGGTAATAAAGGAGGAAAATTAACTGAAATTTTGAAGTATGTCTTACTGAGTGTCAGATACTGATCTGAAATTTAATCTTTACAACTCCTTTTTTGGGGTAAGCAACATCTGCTATCTGAAGGCTCTGACACTTAGAGAGGTTATGGACTTGTCCCAGAGACAGACACCCAGTGAGCATCAAAGTCAAGTTCAAATCCAGGAAGTCTGGTTCCAGGGGCTACACTTTAACCTCTAATGTTCTGCCTTTCCAGACAGGTCCTCTATTCCTTTGCAGCCTTAGCTGATATAGTAGACTGTTTTGTTTAGTGATAAGTCACTGATATTTACGAATGGATTCATATGTATAACTGAATCACTTTGCTGTACACCTGAAACTAACACAACATTGTTAATCTACTCTGCTCCAATATACAATAAAAATTATTTTTAAATTAAAAATTTAAAAGGGGCATGAATATGAAAAAAATTTTTCTTTGTAAACACACACAGAAGAGTATGATCTTAACTGTAAAAATAAAAGGTCTAAAAGGAAATATAAGAACATGAAATAGAAGTTACCTCTAAATGGTAGAGCAATAATGGATGTTTTAATATTTATGTTGTTTAAACATTTTCTAGAGTACATGTGTGTTGCTTTTAAAATTATAAGGACATTAATATATATTGCTTTAAAATTATAGAAAATATACAAGAAAACTAATCACTGAGACAGTTGATCTTAAACGTTCTCACCAGAAAAAAGAAATGGTAATTACGTGATGTGATGCAAGTGTTATCTAACGCTATGGTGGTAGTCATTTTGCAGTATGTAAGTGTATCAAATCAACACGTCATCCACTTTAAACTTACCCAATAGTATGTCAGTTATATCTCCTTGAAGCTGGAAAATAAATAAATAAAATTAATCAATATAGAAAAAAGTTCAAAGGCTTAATGGATATGATGGTTAAATGTCACATGTTAAGTTAGGAAGCTGTCTTTTGAGTGCTCTTCAAATGTAACACCTTAAATGAAAAAGTATTCAGGCCAATCCTCATCCTTCACTTGGATATTAAAAACTGAATCTGGGAAAGAGAGAGCGATCTTTGCTCTTTGGTCGAAGGCTGTAAAGATGTGACTTCAGAGCTGTCAGTGGCCATGTGCCACCAAGTGGAGAAGTGTGAGAGCAGGGACCCAGCCTGCAGACAGATGGAGAGCTGAGGTTTGAGAAGAGAGAGAAGGAACTGACTGTGTTCCAGATCTGAATCCTTGTCATGCTTTAGTTTAGAGGCCCCTTTGTCTTTCTAATATCTGACTATGTTAAGCCATGAAGTCCTCTTTTTTTTTTTTAAACTGAACAACTTAGGGAGTTAAATTTTTGTATCTTCGACTTTGAATATATGACAGCATGAGTTCCTCATTCTTAGAATAGTTCAGTTCTTAAAATGTAGAGTTTCTTTGTATAAATTGATATAATACTACTAATTGTACCTAAATTAATATCAAATCACTATACTCCAAACTATCTTCTTTCTTTGATATCATACAAATAAATATTTATATGCTTTTGGCATTTAACCACCCAGTGCTCAATTTTTTTTTCTTGATCCATAACAAGTGAGAACGTAAAATAAGGATAATGAATATATGATTCAGAAAGAGAATAAAGGAGATAGCTTCTAAAAATGGTGCTATGAACCCTCTTTAAATAACGAGTCTCTTTTGAGGCCCTCTCTAGCAAGTTAAATTGGTAGACAAATTAAGCTTTATGGTGCTGAGAAATTTTAGAGAACCCTTGTTTGTTGTGATATTAAAAATAGGTAATGAACTGTCACTGTTTGCAGATGACATGATACTATACATAGAGAATCCTAAAGATGCCACCAGGAAACTACTAGAGCTAATCAATGAATCTGATAAATTTGCAGGATACAAAATTAATGCACAGAAATCTCTTGCATTCCTATATACTAATGATGAAAAATATGAAAGAGAAATTAAGAAAACACTCCTATTTACCATTGCAACAAAAAAGAATAAAATACCTAGGAATAAACCTACTGAGTGAGACAAAAGACCTGTATGCAGAAAACTATAAGACACTGGTGAAAAAAATTAAAGATGATACCAACAGATGGAGAGATATACCATGTTCTTGGATTGGAAGAATCAATATTGTGAAAATGACTATACCACCCAAAGCAATCTACAGATTCAATACAATCCCTATCAAATTACCAATGGCATTTTTTTTTTTACAGAACTAGAACAAAAAATCGTAAAAGCTGTACAGAGACACAAAATACCCCGAATAGACAAAGCAGTCTTGAGGGAAAAAACGGAGCTGGAGGAATCAGACTTCTTGACTTCAGACTATACTACAAAGCTACAGTAATCAAGACAATATGGTACTGGCACAAAAACAGAAATATAGGTCAATGGAACAAGATAGAAAACCCAGAGATAAACCCACACACATATGGTCAACTAATCTATGACAAAGGAGGCAAGGATATACAATGGATAAAAGACAGTCTCTTCAATAAGTGGTGCTGAGAAAACTGGACAGCTACATGTAAAAGAATGAAATTAGAACACTCCCTAACACCATACACAAAAATAAACTCAAAATGGATTAAAAACCTAAATGTAAAACCAGACACCATAAAACTCTTAGAGAAAAAACATAGGAAGAACACTCTTTGACATAAATCACAGCAAGATCTTTTTTGATCCACCTCCTAGAGTAATGTAAATAAAAACAAAAATAAACAGATCTAATGAAACTTAAAAGCTTTTACAAAGTGAAGGAAACCATAAACAAGATGAAAAGACAACCCTGAAAATGGGAGAAAATATTTACAAATGAATCAACAGACAAAGGATTAATCTCCAAAATATACAAACAGCTCATGCAGCTCAATATTAAAAAGCAAACAACCCAATTGAAAAATGGGCAGAGAACCTAAATAGACATTTCTCCAAAGAAGACATACAGATGGCCAAGAGGCACATGAAAAGCTGCTCAACATCACTAATTATTAGAGAAATGCAAATCAAAACTACAATGAGGTATCACCTCACACCAGTTAGAATGGGCATCATCAGAAAATCTACAAACAACAAATGCTGGAGAGGGTGTGGAGAATAGGGGACCCTCTTGCACTGTTGGTGGGGATGTAAATTGATACAGCCACTATGGAGAACAGTATGGAGGTTCCTTAAAAAGCTATGAATAGAATTACCATATGACCCATCAATCCCACTACTGGGCATATACCCAGAGAAAACCATAATTCAAAAAGGCACATGCACTCCAATGTTCATTGCAGCACTATTTACAATAGCCAGGTCATGGAAGCAACCTAAGTGTCCATCAACAGATGAATGGATAAAGAAGATGTGGTAATATATACAATGGAATATTACTCAGCCATAAAAAGAATGAAATTGGGTCATTTGTAGAGACGTGGATGGATCTAGAGACTGTCATACAGAGTGAAGTAAGTCAGAAAGAGGAAAACAAATATCGTATATTAACGCATATATGTGGAGCCTAGAAAAATGGTACAGATGAACCGGTTTGCAGGGCAGAAATAGAGACACAGATGTAGAGAACAAACGTATGGACACCAAGGGGGTAAAGCGGCAGGGGTTGGTGGTGGTGGTGTGATGAATTGGGAGATTGGGATTGACATGTATACACTGATGTGTATAAAATGGATGACTAATAAGAACGTGCTGTATAAAAGAACAAATAAAATAAAATTCAAAAGTTCAAAAAAAACAGATAATGACTACAATGCATGAGCACTGGCCAATCAGAATGGATACTGCCCTTCCACAACAGTTATACAGTCATACTGATGTGGTGGGTACTTGCTGAATACAGGCTGGTCCTCATTCCAGGTTCTAATCTGGTCCCTAAACATTATTGTGCTCCTCTGCCCATCCCTGTTTTCTCTGTTACTCTGAAAACAGCCCCCCAAACACACTTTATTGACTTAAGCAGGAATTCCGGATTTTCATTGAAAGCAGCATTGGGCCCATGGGCTTAACAAACACATATTTTTCCTATTACATTGAAGGCGGCTTGTTTTAAAATTTAAACACGGGCTCTGTTTTGTATGACTATCATTTGACTATTTTCTGGCATCTTAATAACCTTTATTTATGGAATTCTTTTCATATTACAACTTCTTCTATGTCTTTCAAGAAAACGTAAGTTGCTATGGTTCCAAAGAAAACCCATTTGACCTCAGTAACACTTTTTCCCACAGGGAGTTCAAAGTTCTTTGACCTTCATGCTTCACCTTTGAAGGTGCTGCTGTGCTGAGTTTAGGTTCTGGACTTGGCCTGCTCACTGGCGGAGAGAATTAGGCATGGATTGCCAAAGGCAGGGGTGACCTGGATGTCTCAACTTTGACCCTGCAACCAAGCACTCCCACAGTGAGGGTCAGTTTAGAGAGTCATGTAGTGACTAACGGATTCTCTGTGTAGTTCTTTAGCTGTTGCTTCAACATGTAGCTCAGAGGCTCATGGTCTTCCCTTAAAAATCCCATTCCACCCTTGACTGTTAGTCATTATAGAGAATTTTAACATATGCATAATTCTGAAAGTTAAAACACAACCAGGATTTTGAGAAAAATATCTTAAAGTGGAGGGAGACTTTTTTTGAGCAGAGAAAAGGGTATCTTATAGGAATTGGGTAATATGGGGAAAAAGGTCTAGAAACAGAGTAGAAAGAGATGCTGTATGCAACAAAAGAATAAAAGGACAAAATATATAGATCAGCAAGGGTGGTAGAAAGTAAATAGGGTGATATCATATGACAAGGACAAATTTGTTAGATTTACAGGAGAGCTATCATGAATTCTTCATTTCCTTGTCAATGAATCTCTCCAAAGTTGAGACTTGGGTTATTCAGGCCGATGGAGGAAGAGACAAAGTTATTGAAGACTTTGATGGAAAGTCAGTAATTTACTTATACTGCTTCCCAGACTTCTATTAGGACAGGAAGAACATGAAAGTTCTCTGACTATATAGAGGTCTAGCAGAGATCCAACATTTATTTTTCTACTACAATCTAGAAATGAAAACGTACTCAAATCTAGAAACAACTGTGATAGAAAAGAAACTCAGATTTTCCCATAAGCCCAACAGCATAGGAAAATTACTATTGAAAAGACAGCAAACAAAGCTTTCATTCATACAAATTCTGATGTGATTAGTCAACAAACACATGGTGAATCAGGTCAGCAGTAATGAGGTTACATCCCTCACTAATGTGCTACAACAAATGCTCAAAATTTGCAATTTTCTCTACATATGTTTACATTTTCAAACAGCTCCAATGATGAAAATAATTTGTATTACTTCTTCATTCATAAGCGACATGAAGGTTTGTAGAAATAGGAAAGTGTGACTTATGGATGGAAAACTACACATTTTTTCCTGTGAGGCTGGAATTACGGGACACACTGTAAAATTTATAGTTACTGTTATTGAGAATCTGAAGACTGAATATAGGAAAAGAAAGAGGAGCGTTTAAAAAACTAAAAAATTAAAGCATTTTATGATTTGGGCAGTTTGTGCTTCACACGCTTACATACTGGTAGGATACTATGTTAGACTGGGCTTTAGACCAGGGGTCAGCAAACTCTGGCCCATGGGCCAAATCCAGCCTACCATCTGTTTTTGTCAATAAAATTTTACTGGAGAAAGCCATGTTCATTGGTTTACATACCGTCTATCTGGGGTGCTTTCCCACTGTAATGGCAGAGTTGAGTAATTGCTATAGAAACCATATGGCCGGCAAGCCTAGAATAGTTACTATCTGTCCATTTTCAGAAAAAGTTTGCCAACACTTGCTTTAGAGAGTTAGAGGCTTCAATACTTAGAGGTATTCCTAAAGACCTATAGGCATAGGGTAGACCACAATGAGTAGCTCTTCCCATGCTTTTTAGGAAATATTGAAATTAAGCTGAACTTTAAGGGTAGGTTTGAAGGCAAAAAGAAGAAAACACTATGTGTCCTAATGGTGCACGTGGAAAGGGCTGCTGCCCTCAGGGTCATTATGATTCGCCCACTGGATGTATACCAGCCTTGGATCTGTTTTCCAACCAGTTGGCAGCTTTTACCATTCAATCCTGTCATGTGAAACTTTAGCCACCTGGTACCAGGAGCTGTGAGGGCCCCCCAAAGTGAGGGGCTCAAACTGATTAGCTCAATTTGTTATACTCTAGGATTTGGTTGTGAGAAGTTATACTAAACTAAATTGGGACCTTGTGAAAAATAGGCACTTATTGAAAGGGAGTTAATGTGATAAAATTCCCATCACGTGATGCACACGAAGACATAAAATGTGTAACTTGAGAAAGAAAGAGTCACCTGTTGGCGTCATAAGTCAAGAATTCCCAAGGATGGTGGGATTTGAGGTGGGCTCTGAGGAACAGGTAAAATGCTGATAAATGGAGAAGGGACAGAAATGCTCCCCTGTGGAATGAGTGGAGGTTTTCTCTTCTCTGCCTGAGCAGAGCAGAGCGACAGCTGGCTGACTTCCGGCAGAGAACAGCCTTTGTACACAGGAATGGAAGACAAAGTCCAGGCTTTAGGCTCTAGGATTAAGCTACCTCAGACCTTAGAGACAGGGCATCTCTCGGCACAATACTCACTATTGTTCATTTGGGAATTTTTATTTGTCTTATCAAATTTCTCTCCAGTGCTATCACAATGGAAAGCCACAGGAAATATTTTGCCATTTACACATTGAAAAAGAAAGACATGCTTATACATAAATCCTTTTAAATGGAATTCACATGGAATGAATTAAGGAGGAATAGGGATAAACTTACTTTCAAAGTAGGGGAAATTGAGGTGTAAGAACAATTTCCCAGAGTGACAATTAGTGCTAGATTAGTTATTGAATTTCAGCCTATTAAATTCTAGTGTGTGGTGCTGATATGTAGTCAATATGCACGAAGGAGGCTTTGTTAACATACGTTTTAAAAATTTCCCTTTTGAGTGGTAAATAGTCACTGTCTTGAGTTCCAAAAGACTGGTGACCATAATTCCTGCCTTGCCTGGACAGTCCTGATATACCCTTGTTATCTAGTGTAATTAATACAGTGCCCTTTATCATTCCCGAAACTGTTCCAGTTTGGGTGATAAATTATATGGTCACCCTGCCACTGTTCCCTCCCTAGAACCCCTTGGACCTCCCTATAAACCAGCAACATGGGCTAATGACAATGCAACCAGGGTCTGCAGAAAGGAGCATGGCTCAGCACTAAAGCTGGTGTCCTTGTCTAATCAGTTGGTAAATACTTTGACTTTTATCCTTACAGGTTTGGCCTTTTTCAGATTTTCAAACTCTATAGATGGTTCAGAGAGATTCTCCCTCAGCCTGTGGCTGTAACTGCCTGGTGCAGAGGGGAAGACTCCAGGTCCTCTTGTGGCCTATGTGGCCCTGGATGATGTAGCCCAGCCTCCACACCACTCTCCAGCCTCGCCCTCATTCCCTGTCCTCTTGCCACGTGGGTCTTCTCTCAGTTTTGTGAGAGCAGCTCTTTCCTCTTCACTCTCATTCTGTCCACAATGCTCCTTCTCCCTCCTCATCTAGCCGAGTCATTTTTTTTTTTTTTTTTTTTTTTTTTGGAACGTGGGCCTCTCACTGTTGTGGCCTCTCCCATTGTGGAGCACAGGCTCCCAACGCGCAGGCTCAGCGACCATGGCTCACGGGCCCAGCCGCTCCGTGGCATGTGGGATCTTCCCGGACTGGGGCATGAACCCGCATCCCCTGCATCGGCAGGCAGACTCTCAACCACTGCGCCACTCAGGGAAGGCCTAGCCGAGTCATCTTTTAGGTCGCAACTTCACGAAGACTTCCCCAGGCAAGCTTTCCTTGACCCACTGTGGTAGCAGAATTCAAAGATGACCCCTGAGATACCTGTCCCAGGTATATATATATATATATATATATATATACACACATATATATATATATACATATATATATATACACCTTTTCCCAATTATTCAATGAAACATTAATCTAGGTACTACTATGAAGGGATTTTGCAAATATAATTTAGGTCCCCAATAAGATGAGCTTAAGATGGGGAGCCTAAGCTTGGTGAGCCAAACCCAGTCCAGTAAACCCTAAAAGGAGACTGGGTTCTTCTGGAAGAGAGAGCTTTGAATCATGGGAGATTCGATACAAAGGAGGTTTTCCATCACTGGCTTTGAAGAAGGAGGGGACTCTGTGACAAGAAATGTGGGTAGTCTCTACGGGTCGAGCACAGCCCCCAACAGTCAGACAACAAAGAAACAGGGACTTCAGTCCTACAACCACAAGGAACTGATTTCTTCCAACCACCCGAATAGAACTTATTAGTGCATTGTTCCCCGGAGCCTCCAGACTAGAACTCAGTCTGGACAACACCTTGATTTCAGCTTCTGAGACCCTGGGTAGAGAATCCAGCCACACTGTGCCTGAGTTCTGACCTACAGAAGTCTGAGCTATTAAGGGGTTATGGTTTTAAACTGCTAAGTTTATGACAGTTTGTTACATAGCAAAAGAAAACTACTACATCCAAAGTCTGGTTCACACTCCTTTCTTATCCTCCCATAAGATCATATTCTTTCCTTTCATTGGTCTTGTTTAGTTTCTAATTATATACTAAGTTGTGTGGTGGGTTGCATAGTGTCTCCCAAAAATTCATGTCCACCGAGAACCTCAGAATGTGACCTTATTTGGAAATAGGGCCTTTGCAGATGTAATTAATTAAGGATCTTGAGATGAAATCATCCTGGATTTATGGTGGGCTCTAAATAGAGTATCTGCTGTCCTTATAAGAAAAGAGGACACAGAGACACACAGATGGAGATAGAGATTGAGTGAAAAGTCTTACAAGCTGAAGAACTCCAGAAGCTGGAAAAAGCAAGGAAGGATTCTCTGCTAGAGCCTTCAGAGGGAGCTTGGCTCTGCCAATGTCTTGATTTCAGACTTCTGTCCTCCAGAATTGTGAAAGAATAAATTTCTTTGTTTTAGCCACCCAGTTTGGGGTACTTTATTATGGCAGCATTAGGAAACCAGTATGAAGTCTATGATTTTTTAATTTTTAGATTCTCTCTGTCACACCCTTTGAGTTAAGGGTTGTGTCTATTGTTGCCCAGCATGGTGTCTTCCATGCCTTTCCTAATGTCTGACATAGAGTAGGTGCTCAAAAAATTAAATCATCATCTAATTAATATGCATATGGTTGTAAGAATGGAAAAATGACTCAGAGCTTTGCCTTACCTCTGACTGGTCAATTTTCCTTTTTAGCACACTAGGGAACAAATATCTCAGAAGGAATGTTTAACACAAGTCCAGGTTTGAGGTCAGTCAGTATACTGTATATTTGGGCACCACAGCTTTTCATAGTCCTCCTTCTACAACAGAAACAGCAATGTTCTTGGATTATTTCCATTCAGGGCTGGATATAGATTTTGACAAGAACTTAAATCCAGTCCTGGACAGCTAAGGTAATGTGGATTTCTGAAACTAACTCAGTTGTATCCAGACTTTGGGGCTGCACTCAATGGAAATGCCTTGACTAATGTGAGCAGTAAAACAAAGCTATGGGAATGCACTGAGTAGAATACAAAATTGAAGGAAGACTTGAGCAGCAAGATGTCTGGAAGGACAGGTATCTTAGAAACAGGCTCTTATGGTTACCACGTTAGGGTTCCACCATTGGCTGATTCAACTCCAACCACTTTTTGTACCTCAGAGCTAAAGATTACATGTCCCAGGAGACCAGATCTGATTGGCTAACAAGTCACAGGCTCATCCCTGTGATCGGGGTCCTGTGATTGGCAGTTCCACTAAACCATGTGAAGTAAGAAAGTTCCACAAATAAAGATGGTACTATTACCAAAAGGCAGAAGAAGGAAGCTGGACAGATAGCCCAGAAAACTTCCTCTAAACTCTCCATGTAAGCTCATCCTCCAACCACAGTGACCTGACCAAAAGTTTGTTATTTTTGCCTTTTAGAACCCACCTTCTCTTTTGGTATCAGTGTCCCCATATTTTGGGGGAAACCCTCTCTACATTCATTTGGTGTGAGTGGAGCTCCAGGTGTGCATAGGAGACCCCAGCCAGGTTAATTCAAACCAAGGAGTTTTCAGGTTTTTTCTTGGATGTATTAGAGGAAAAGTATTTTTTTTTTTAATCTTCTTGAGGTTGCTAAGAATGTAGGGTATAACTCTTGAAAGTCTAATTTTCACACAAAGGAAAGAGCTTGGAGTGTGTGAAGCCAACACAGAGGACATCAGAACCGAGGAGGGAGGAGAAAAAGACTGAGCCATAATGATGTCATTTGTGTCCCAAATCTGACCCCAATTCTGGGTTTTACAGTTGAATGAGCCTCCTTTCTTTTCCCTTCCTTCCTGCTTTTCTCTCTTCCTTCTCCTCTGCCTTATCCTTCTTTTCCCTTTTCTTTGGCTTAATTAAGTGTGAATTGTAGTTTCTGTCACTTGCAACCAAAAGAACTCTGAGTAATTTGGAGAGAGAGAGAGAGGAAGTGAGAGAGAGAGAGAGGGAGTTTCACTCATAAATAGTGAGGACAGCAGAGTCCCCAGCCTCGTTTCTGCTAATGCAAGTTCTGCTCTGGTGCACACAGTGAGTACCATCTTCTGCCTCCTCTTCAGAGGCCACACGGTGTGTCTGGTGTTCTAGTTTTCATCCCCTCCCCCAACTCAGATTGACTGTGTCCAATCCCTGGTGTTCCCTGTTATGGCTTCTTGAACTGTCTCCCTACTCTTCCTGTGCCTGTTTTGACAGTTACTGTCACTGTCTCAAAAGTTGCAAATGTTTCTCACTGTTGCTTTGAGAAGTGGGAATCGTGCAGAGAGAGGTGTTATCTGTCAGCAAAGCAGCATTGTGAGATTGGCTTGCCAAGTTGGTGAGACTCTTCAAGTTGTTTCCCTCAGGGTGTGGAGCTTTGTGAAGGTCTCTTTTACTTTGCTGTAAAGGGGTCAAGTGCATAAAGGCACATGTGCCTGCTGTGTGTGCAGACAGCACCTGCCTGAAGCAGCCTGGGTCACAAGGACTGCCTGCATGGGAACTTAGCATTATCCATCACTTTTGCTACAGATCCCAGCTTCTGCTTTGAGAAAGTGATTTGACAAGCTGAGGCCGTGATCTGAGCTGTGGCTGAACTAGGAAAGAAAAAGTTGCAAGAGGGCTTCTCAGGGCTTCCTTGTTTATCCTGGAGCCAAGCTATTGGCATGGATGTAATTTCTCACCCACCTCGGATACAGCAGCCGAATGACTGTTAGAATGATTGGTGACTAAGTGGAGTGGAGCTAGTTGAGGGTAATGTAGAACATCGATTTTATGGACTTCAATATATTGTTTTGATGGACAGGTGGCCTTGCAAGTCCATTCCCATGAATGTGGGATGCTGTTTGTTATACATTCACGGAAGTGAGTGTGTATCTCTGCCGTGACATGTTCATGGTTTTTATTATGATCAAGTCCTTTGTCTGAATTGATAGAACCATGTTGTTTGGAAGCCCAAATGACAGCAGCTGTTTTTTTGTTTGTTTAAAACAAAGTGAGTTGCTAAATCTCTTATGAGGAAATACTGCAATTATAAACAGAAAGCTCCCCAAACATTCACTTACTTAGAATTTATAAAGTTATTCTTGCAAAAGGTATTCTGGTAGAGCTCCCAGGAAGAGCATGCAGAGTGCTATTAGAATACATTACGAGGTTCAGAGGGTATTTTGGAGAAAGCTTCTAGAGGAGAATGATTTGGGGAAAGGAAATAAATGTTAGCCAGGCAGAAAAAAAACCAAAAAAAGAAAAAAAGTACAGCAAGAGCATTATAGGTAAAAGGAACAACAAAAATAAATGCAGTCTTTCCAAACATTTCTGTAACCTTTATAAGAATTATTCATAGGAACAAGAGATGCAACAGAAAACTCCTTGATAAATTTTCTCCTACAATAATATGAGAAATTGGTGTTACATTTCCAGTGAAAGTTTGCTGTCACTTAATCGCTTTAAAGAGAAAACATTGTCCTATGTAGAGCACACTGTTAGTCTTCGGCTGTAACTTCTGAGGGGTGTTACATCCATCTCCGGGGATGTGGCCATGGAGCTGTGCTCACACGTAAGGAAGCTCATTGTCTTTCAATCCCTGCAGGATATAGAGAAGTCAGACCCATTTCACCATCTACTAGCTCTGTGATTTTTGTAAATTGTCTACTTCATTTGAGTCCTTTTTCTTCATCTGTAAAATGGAGCTAATAATGGTCTCTACTGAGTTCTTGCTAGGGTTAAATGAAAAATTACATTTAAAGGGCTTATCACTCTTTCTGGAGAAAGAAGAAAAATGAAGCACTTAATCCTTAAATAAAATCAAATAATAATAAAAAATAATCATAAGGAAAGCATGGGAAATGGTATAAGGCAGATAAAAGCAAAAAGTATGAATTAAACAGAAAAGCAGTTGACTTGATAAACTCAAGACATTTTTATATCAGACAAAAATGTTTAATATTCAAGTTTAGCAATAACTGGAGGAAACACAAAACACAATGTTATATATTAAATGCTTTAAAACACTCCTGCGCTGTGATCCAAGATTTCCACTTCTAGAAAATTCTTGTGAGGAAATAATTACGGAAGTACATAAAGAGTCCCAAGTATATGTATTATTTATGTTGGGAAAATAATAGAAACAGCACCCATTAGTTGTACGTAGCTCATTACACAATTATGGCAGAGCCAATCAAAATCTATGAAGAGTATTTATGGGTATAGAAGAAGACTCATAATAAGGTGTAAAACTAAGTCAAGAAGCCGTACACTTAGATACTTATTTGATTTCTAAAAGTCCATATGAATCTATAGTCATAGGGGATGAGTGTGTGTGTGTGTGTTGGGGGGAGGTAATGATGTAGCCCAAGATACTCAGACACACAGTGGAATAAGAGAATTACATAGTTTGATTTTCTTTTGTATATTTTTAAAACTCTCCTAATTTTGTGCAATAAGCATTTATTGCTTTGGTGTCAGAAAAAAATATAAATACTAGAAGTTACGATTTTTTTCAAGCCATGCCTTAACATGGGAATAATTGAAAATCTCTCTCTTGTTCCCCCTTTCCTCCTTTCCTCCCTCCCTCTCTCTCCCTCTGTTCTTCCTGTGAGACACTTTACTGGACTGGGTAAAGTCCAAGGATCCTTTCACAAACAAGACTTAGCATGAAGAAACTATTGTTTTTCAAAGCTCAACAAGGGGCTATGGGAGAGGGCATTGAAAATATCCATCATTTCCACCCAAACCACTTCTCACATTTATTTCTTCCCTTTATATACCCTGACCAGGTAAGACATCCCACCATAGTGAGGGCTCTCATGCTATCTACTCTCCTAAACGCACCTTAATCATATTTTTTCCTTCCTGGCCTGGCAGAGTCAAATCATATTTGTATGTATTTGAACATTACTTACATGAATAACTGGTTATTTTTTTTAAATCCAGCTGCATATTTTAGTTCCCTCCTCATTTACGAAACTTAAATGGAAGCTTAAGTCCATTCAGCAGTACGTACTTTGTTCGTTTCCTGAAGCCATCAGAAAAGATCCAGTCTCTAAAAAGTTTCATGAACTTCATACAGTGGATTCATTTCTCTATATGTACTTATTTCTTAAATTGGTTTGCATGTCACACTTTTAAGTTTTTGATTTCCTACCTATTTAGTATTGCCTATGTTTTATAGCAAGTCAATCTAAAAGGGCAACAAAGATGGGGCAGGGGTTGAGTTCCTTGGGTCATCTCAAGGAAAACACTTGATCTTCCTGGACAACAGCATTCTCTTCTGTAAATGGAGAAATTTATTTGCATAAATTTTCCCTTGGTTGTTCTAGAAGGATTAAATAGCCAATGTCTGGAAGCAACACGAGCCATTCTGAAAATAAGGCTCTGGGAGCCTATGCTTTTCCTTCTCAGAAGGGTTTATTGCTTCAGCACTGGGGCTTGCATGCATTGTGTGTACAGAGTTGGGACTGACCTTCCTGGTTCAAGCAAAGAATTTATTTCTTTAGCAAACACATATGTAGTGGTTAATATGTGTTAAACACCATTTTAAGCTCTACAAATTTTAATTCATTTAATCCTTGCAATAACACTATAAAATTGGCACTATTGTTATTTTCATTTACTGAGGTAAGGAAATGGCCCCAGACTGGTGAAGTAATTTGCCCCAAATCTTGCATTTACTAAATGATAGAGTCAGCGTATAAACTCAAGCTACCCGTCTATAGATTTCATGTTTATAACCATGATGCTATGCTGCTTCGAAGGAAATTTTGAGAATTGACTGAAAATAACCCCCACATTATGTTACTGAGGGGTTTTCTTGGTCTGTTTTAAATAGAAAAACCTACTTGCCTACTTCCTGATTGATAGCCAATATTTATCCCAAACGGAAAGTGATTCCTGAACTTAATTTTGCAAGGGTGATTCTTCTTCTTAAATGCCTTCCATGAGCTAATGGAACCCTTCCCATCACATGTACTTGAATGCATTTGAACACACAGATTGAGAACCGCCAAAAAAGGGAGAGGGAAAGTCCTTTTCCCGATTCATGGAGGAGGAATCTCAGCATGGATCTGTCCATCAGGAGGCTCAGAGTACTCAGGAAACCTCTCAGGAGATAAGCTGTTTGGAGGATTTTAAATCCACGAGCCCAACAGATTCCCCACCGCGCTGGTGGACAAGATTCACTTGACTCGCCTCTTGGATCTCAGTGGAATTAGCTTGGCTGTATATGACATTCAGCATTTTGATCAAAATTAATGTAATGCAGCTGAGATCCAGATAACATTCGTTAATTTTAAAAATGTCGCTGTTTTACCTAACATGAAGCTTGGGTTGATCATGATCTTTTTATTTTTTTATTTAAAAAAGTTTTTTTGGGGGGGGTTCAAACAAGTAATGCAAGGCGAAATACCTGCTTTTTCAATCTAACAAAAGAAATCCTGAAATCGATGTTGCCATCAAGCCATCTCATTTCTTTCTGAATGTGTATGTAAAATTAAATGGCATTACCCTCATAATTGACTGTGGGGATCAGAACAAAGCAATCGCCTTGAAATAACTGCTGTGCAAGAGCTATAATAAAGCTTGTGAACATCACCTCCATCCTCTGTAAGTGACTTAGGATGACATTCTGAGAGTCGTGGTGGCACTTTACAGTTGGAATTGTTCTTTAATAAACTCTTTCCTCACAACTTACCACCCCTTCCTCAGTAAGTACCTTCACAATCCATTTAATGGGCAGACAAGCATTATTACCTTTATAATCCAAAGAAAAAATAGCAAAGAGCTAAATTTGAAAAGTGGTTGTTAGTTAAGGCAAAAAAAAAGAAAATGATAAAGACGGTTAAAAAGCAAACAGAGGAGAAAATAGAACAAAGAGTTGTTTAAAAACTCCTACAGACAATGGACAATGCGTCCTACTTTTACTTTAAAATACTTAGATAAGGATAGAATGCCTCTAACCAAATTCCTCTGTTTTTTTTATTTTTCTGGTAGAACAGTTGGTTTGTGCAGGTGCTTATGAGGTTAAACCAAGAGATTTCGGGTAAATACCTGCTATTGTAATGCCTTATTTAGGCACGATCTATTCAGGTTAGCTCTAAAGGGCTCGTAGTAGCACACTTGCGTTCTACACTAGCTCTCTGGAAACTGACAGCAGCTCCAACATTTCAGCAGTCTGTGGAGGCTGTGAAATCCAGCCCAGGGGCAGTGGTGTGTTTCTGCTCTCTGGGTGTCAGCCCTGTTTCCTTTTCGCCTCTCCATCTCATATTTGTTCAACACCTCTTTAAACAATTAATTTCTTGTATTAATGTTCCTCTGTCTAAAGTACTTAAAATAATTACATTTTCCTGAGTGGATGCTGAGCTTAATTTCAGGAAACTCGTAGAAAATAAAGGATACTTCTTTAATTTTAATGATATCACTTAGAAACCATTCTTCCACTGGTGAATATTTTTAGAAGGGCTTCTAGAGGTATGCTAAAAGCCATTTAAAAGCTGTTATGAAGCAATAATTAATCAATTTCATTTACTCATTAATTATTTATTGACATGCCCAGTGTTGTACTTATTACACACATGTAAAATTTATTCGTAGCTTTTACATAGTTTGCTTCTCTTATTATTTCTTACCTAGTATTAACCAGGTTACAAAAAAAGGATTTGACGGGAAGCAGACATAAATGCTAGTTTTCATTAAATTTTACCTTGGTTAACAGGAATAAAGCAACTCTGATCGCTCTAAGCAAAACAATAAGGCAATTATAAATTCTGGAACTATCAAAGGAACTTGAAACTGCTAGAAAATTGCCAAGCATCTGTAAGCCTCTAAAGGTTTATATCATCAAAGAAAATACACTTTAATTTTAAAGCAGACTTTGCAATTTACTAATAGTACTAAATACAGTGTTTCTAGATGCAGAACATACTGCTTGTAACTTCTGTAAGGCTCACAGAAATCTCAACAAAAAGGGAAACTGGCTGATAGTCAACATGGAGCATAAAAGAAGAAGAAGCCTCAGGAGCTGAGAGGCAGGTGGCCCATGGTGTGGAGCCTACCTGAGTCAGAATCCCGGCCCTGCCATCATGGCCTATGAGCTGTAGAGTGCAGATTTCTCCTGTCTGAGAGAGATGATTATGACTATAATAACAGAAATGAACTCATAGGGTTCTAGTGAGGACCACATAGAAAGTACTTAGAATAGTGTCTAGGAGATAGTAAACATTCAGTAAATGTTACTATTAACAATTATGATTATGGCTGGTATGGTCACAGGGCACAGGCAGCCTGGACGCTAGTGAGTAATTTATCTCTGATCAGTACACTCACCTCAAACCTCTTCCTTCCTTCCTTGTTTCTTTCCTCCCTCCCCCTCCCTCCCTCCTTCCCTCCCTCCCTCCCCCCACTTCCTTCCTCCCTCCCTTCCATCCTTCCTTCCTTCCACCTTTCTCCCATCCTTCTCTCCCACTCTCTCACTTCCCCCTTCTCTGAGTGTGATTCTGTCTTTTTCTGTTTCCTTTTACCTCTCTCTCTCTTTCTCTCTCTCTCTCTCTCTCTCTTATTCTGCCTCTTCATTTAGTTCAATCTTCCCACCCCGATTTTTCCCTACCACCTTCTTCCCATTCCCATCAACCTCATTAATGTCCTTCCTCCACTAGTCATGATCTGTTTAAAATGCATTTTTAATTACTTACTCTTTTCAAGTAATCTAACATTTTCATATTTCTACTTAAAAACTTAGCAAGGGAAGTGTTTTACATCTTGAAAAATAAAGTCCTCAAAACTATTTTAAATTATTTTATACATGTCATTGCCTTGGTTGGATATTGTTATTTGTGGAGCAATAACAAACAAAGTTGTCTTCTATTCCACCATGGTAAGACATCAGTGGATTCCTAGCTTTGAACCTGTAAAGAGAGAGAGAGAACAAGAGAGAGAATATCAGAGAGAGAGAGAAAGAGAGAGAGAGAGATATATAAATTAGGGCTCGTCCAGGGTGTAATAGATTAGCACCTGCAGTTGAAACACACAATCAGGAAGCTGGGCTGTGCACAAGAGTCTGGGGCCACATCCCCAAAGCAGCTCCAACCACTGAGCAGGGCTGGCCAAGTCGAGGCTGGATGGCAGCCATGGCCAGGCATGTGGCAGAAGCAATTCCTGTCCTAGGAGGAGGAGAACAAGAGAACCCCCCATGGCTTTTCTTCTGGAATATTATGATGGTGGTATTCTTGTATCTTTTAGGTCGACATATTTAGACATTTTTCTCTCTTCTTGCTTGTATCTCAGAGCAACTAAGTAGACCTTAAAGATGATTCAGGAGAAAGTTCAAGTCCATTCTAGGTGCTTGTACTGTCACTCGTGTTTGGTAAAGCATGTATCTGTATTTGTTTACTTATTTAGTGGACGGTCCGGTATACCATGGGGAAAAAGATGCACTTGGTAGACAGGAAACATTTTATTAAAAAATACTTATGATGAAGCTACTTAATGAAAAGTACAAGTTATTTTTTTCTCTAAAATATTTTATTTTATCAATATAGCTTTTAATAACACCCAATCCACCCTATTACAGTATAAAGAGAAGTGAAATGGAAACAAAATTCCCTTTTCCTTTTCCACTGAAAAGCCTTCTACTTGGTACCTACTTCAGTTAGGGATGCCACAAAATGATGCATGGTCTCTCAGTGTCCCATTGTACACTGAACAGAATTAAGATGGAAACCTAGACAAGTATCAGAGCTAAATTCACTAGCAGGATAACTTTACATTATAACTCCATTTCTTAATACGTTACGTTTTCATCAGAATTCTTAATAGAAATAAAGATTAAAGGAGGTGACTTCCAAGCTGCTGTTTTCAAGAACACCTGGTCTCGGATTCTGTCCTGGATCTGACATTTATAACATTGCTCACTGCACACGTCCATCCGTTCTATGAGCTCGCATTTATAGAGCGTATTTAGCATCATAAAGATCTTTTACATGCATCATGGTATCTTACATTTGTGGAGTACTTTAGCGTTTATGAAGCACATTCACCTTCATGGTGGCATTTGAGGTTTACAGAAATCTTGTTGTATTAAAGAGGGGGCCCACAGAAGACCAGCGATATTATAAATCATCCCCAGGTCACACAGGTAAGAGATAACTCAATCTTCTAATGAGACTTCATTTGAATCCAGGGCTTCTGATTTCTTTTCTCACAGGAAAACACCAACCAACACACACAAAAAAACTTGCAGATTTGTGCAAAGTGGGGACAGTGAACAGAATCTGAAGGGAACAGAACTCATGACATAAAATTCCTGTGTGCTCGGTGCAGCCCTTACTAGGTGAAGGTAGGTGTGTTGCCCTTTTCCATATTACGTTATTTCAGCTATATGAAGTGCACCAAGATGACACCGGCATGGCACTGACTTGATTTAGAACTGAGACACACACCTGTTCTTCTAAATATAAACAAATTTGCAACCTGAGCTACTTGCAGTCACTGGAGGGTAATCAAGTGAAAGCTGGGGCCGGCGCCTGCCTGCAGCCTGACCCTGGGCTTACAAAAGCACAAGGACGAAGAAAGCGTCATGCCAGGCAGGATGTTTGGCATTGCAATCTGGTGGTCACAGTGACCTTTTATCTCACCAGAGAGATTGTAATTATTAGCTTTATGATCCTTATTGTTATTTTAAAATGTGCTTAGTTTGCTCTTGTGGTTCAGCTTGTACCCAGCTTGTTGAACTTTCCAGGTCCACTTGGTTTGTATATATGAAAGTTGCCTCAGTTGCCGTGTTTGGAGAAAGCTTATCTGAAGGGAAATTGTTTGCTGCACTCCAGAACACTAAATTAAATCTATAATATATTTTCAGTGTCCATGTGAAGGCAATATTGTTCCAGAGTCTAGAGTTCCTGGCTAGTCAAAGTATGTGACTATTCCTCCTTGATACTATGATGCCTCTTTCCATTCTTGCTCAGAGGGAAAGAAATCATACTGGGGCCCTTGGAAATTTCCACATTATCCTTAACTGATGGGAGACTACAGAGGCGATGCAAATGTAAGTAGTCTCGGGCTTTCCTGGTGGCGCAGTGGTTGAGAGTCCGCCTGCCGATGCAGGGGACACGGGTTCATGCCCTGGTCCGGGAAGATCCCACATGCCACGGAGCGGCTGGGTCCGTGAGCCATGGCCGCTGGGCCTGCACGTTCGGAGCCTGTGCTCCGCAATGGGAGAGGCCACAACAGTGAGAGGCCCGCGTACTGCAAAAAAAAAAAAAAAAGTAAGTAGCCCCGTGGCAGGCGTGTTATGGTGCACATGATGGAATGGTACAGAACTGGGGGACTTGATTGATCTGATTGGCCAAAACTCTTAAGATGGTCCAGATTATGATCATAAGTAGGTTCTGAAAGCATTATTTCTAGATGCTGAGCATCAGCAGAGAAGTCTCTTAATTCTCTTTCAAAATGACTGCCATGCAGTTGCAGAAGATTTGCTTGTTGACATTTTTGAATAGACAGAAAAGCGCCAACGAATAGTAAAACTGTTGCCATCTTTTGATTTGCTTATATGTTCCTCCATCTTCAACCTGGTAGTTTGATGAATTCTACTAAAATGTCTTCTAGTGTGAATAGATATATTGAATTCTTGGGGTAAACCCTACTTGTGTATGGTGAAATGTTACATGTTTAGATCGAGATAGAGAGATTGATGGATACATGTAGATTGATCTAGCTGAGATAGTGATAGAGCTGGAGTTCAATTCTCCCTTTGAGAGAACCTGCTGCAAAGAGTCACTGGCAGACAGACTCAGCTGCTGTCACTTGGGAACTACCTTACCATTTGCGTGTGGCCACGCTCTCCCTGGTCTGTGCTCAGCCAATGACTGAGCACAGGAGGAAGATTAAAGCTGGGCATTCCTGCTCCACCAAGAGGATGAGTCAAAACAATATTACAGCCCAGGGGAGTGGTGGAGATTAATGTCACCATTAAAGACCTTAAATGTGGTGTTCTTCACCATATCTTCATGTAATTCATTAGTCTGGTCCCTGCAGAAACTGGATGAATCCTGAAGAATGACTATAGCCTACAACAAACAATCAAGTAGCTCTGATCACAGCTGCTATACAGGGTATGGTATGATTGTCAGAGTTAATTTATAAGGTCTCAGGTACATTGCAAGTGGCCATGGATTTGGTGAGTGCATTCTTTTCTATCCCAACCAGAAGAGAAGGACAGAAAGCGTGCACATTCATGAGGACTACACAACGATAAGCATAGGTTTCCCCAATGGCTATGTTAACTCTCTTCCTCTTTCAGGATGCAATCCAAAGATGCAAATCCACCTGCATATCCTAAAGAACGTCACATTGCTCCCATATATCAATGGTGCCATATTGATGTGGCAGGCTGAGCAAGAGGCGCTTAATATGCTGAGATCTTGGTGAAATACACGCACTCTAGAGGATGAGAGGTAAATTCAGTGATGAATCAGGGACCCATCTCTCTGGTAAACTTCTAGGAATCCAGTTGTCAGGAGATTTCCAGTACATAACCTCCAAAGTATAAGTCAGTTGGCTAGAGCTTGTGCTGCCTACTACTGAGAAGGCAGGGGGCACAGCTCCTTGTAAACTGCTTCAGGTTCTAGAGGCATCACATTCTACACCCAGGTCCTAGGAATACAGCTCTGTTTCATGTGCTGGGTAACATGGAAGGCTGCTAACTTTGAATGGGGCTTAGAGTAGGAAAGGGCTCTGTTTAGTAGGTCAGGCTGTGGTGTGAGCAGTTCTGCTATTTGGGACATAGAGTCCAGCCACCTCTATGTTCGAAATGTCAGTGATAGAAAAAGATAAAGCATGGAAAAAATGGCAAGCTTAAAAACTGGGAGGAGTACAGTGAAAGCCCCTGGTGTTCTAGAACAAGGTCATGCCATTTGAGTGAGAATTATATGGCTTTTGAGAAAACAACCCGATGTTTTATTGGGTTCTGGTAGAGGCAGAACATTTCACTACGGTGCGCCTAACAGTCATGCATCTAGAACTACCCATTATAAGCTAGGTCCTCTTGGACCACCAAGTCAGACAATCAGGTGGGCACAGCAGCAATCCATTGTAAGATGGAGATCGTACATCAAGAATGGAAGTGTAGACGGAACAAATAGTAAGCAGCATGAACAGATAGCTCAGATCCTCATATCTCCCACCAAAATTGCACCAGCACCTCTTCTCAAGCTTATCCCTATGACTATACTATAGGGGGAAGTTCCTATATGGCCGAAGGAGGAGAAAAGCCCAAATTGGATGTACAGATGGGTGAGCTTGGTGGGTTGGTGTGAACTAAAAATAAAAAGAAGCTGTATTATGGCTACAATCAGGGTAACCCTGAGAGTCAGTAAAGAATAATTTTTCCAAAGATAGAGCTGTGGGCAGTGCTTGTGTGTTGAAGTAAAAGTAACTAAAGAGGAGGAGTAGCTAAAGGTGGTCAGAGTCTGTAAGGAAAAGGATTGGGAAGTTGGAGACAAGGAGGTGGATGGACATTTGGGGGTGGGCACGGTGTGCGAAGACTTTGTGTGCCCACTGCAAAGCACTTACCTCTGAAAAGGCACCGGAAAACCGAGGAGACAGATGATTTAGCCAGTTTGTGTTAGCCAACCTCCATCATTGGCGAAGCCCAGAACTGGCAATGAGGGTGTATGAACTGAGTGGCTGAGATGAAGGCTACACGTGGACTCCTCCTTCCCGTAGTCAGTCTAGCTACAGCTGCCTCTGTATGTTGAATGTTCAACCTATTAGCAATAGAAGCTAATGTTGATACCCAATATGACACTTTGCTCCAAAAATCTAATTAGCAACTTGGTGGCAAGTTGACTATATTCAGTGTCTTCCATTCTGAAGAACCAGTGGTTAATCCCTACAGGGACAGAGACCTATTCTGGTATGGGTTTGCCTTTCTCACCTACAGACTCAGCCAGAACCACTTGTGAAGGCTTATGAATGCCTAGTCCACAAACATGGGATACCACATAGCACAGAATCCAACCAGGGCACCCACATTTCAGCCAAGAGGGTGGAGGAGTGGGCCCGTGACCATGAATCCATTGGTTAAATCACATACCACCTGAAAGAGGCAGTCTGATAGCACATTAGAACAGCCTACTTCATGAAGGCAGAGCTGAAATGCTAGTCTGGTAGTAGTCCTTTGCAAAATTAGGTGCTGTCTTTCAGGACACAGTATATGCATTAGATAAGAGACTTCTATATAATGCTGTGTCCTTATCAAGAAGAATACATGACATATATACACTAATATGTATAAAATGGATAACTAATAAGAACCTGCTGTATAAAAAAATAAATTAAATAAAATTCCAAAAAAAAGAAGGATATATGAGTCCAAAAACCAAAAGATCTTGTTTGCCATTGTTCCCAATGACCCAACTACAGAATCGTTTATATAGCAAATAATTGAGAACAAGACAAATGTCAAATTATGGTCTATAACATGACAGAATGATAATTAATAGCTATAATTATTGAAATTAAGAATATTTATTATGTATTGACATTATATAGGATAATTTTTAACTCTCATCCCCACAACCCTGGGTTCTTCAGGCTTAGATGTTCTAATCTCCAAAGGGCATTCACTTTTGCTAGGAGACACAACTAAATTTCCATTTAAATATAAGCTATGCCTGTCTCCAGGGCACCTTGGACTCTTG